>NC_137008.1:22301240-22533740 GCF_032717465.1 Coenobita brevimanus | reverse complement strand
AAGAGACTAGTGAAGGAGAGTAAAAAGAAAGTGGATGAAGAGTTTGGGAGGAATCTGAGTGCGAAATGGAGGGAGAGTAAGAAATTGTTTTGGAAGGAGGTAAAGAAAGTAAGGCAGTGTGAAAGGGGAAATAGTAGGGGAGTGAAAGATACGAATAATAGATTGTTGGTGGAGAAGAGAAAGAAACTGAGGAGATGGAAGGAGCACTTTGAGGATTTGTTGAATGTAGAGAGTGAGAGCAGTGCGAGTATAAGTGTTTGGGGAATGGCTGGGAGAAGAAGAGATGAGAGGAGGGAGGCAGAGATCAGTAGGGCGGAAGTAGTGGAAGCGATGAAGAAGATTAAGTTGGGAAAGGCCCCAGGAATTGATGGAGTGTGTGGTGAAATGCTTAGGTATGGGGGTGAGATTGTTGTGGAGTGGATATGGAAGTTGTGTAGATTGGCTTGGGAAGAGTGAAGGGTTCCAGAGGACTGGAAATCAGGTATAATTGTTCCTTTATAAAAAGGAAAAGGGGAGAGAGAAGTATGTGGTAACCATAGGGGTATTTGCCTACTTAGTGTGACTGGTAAAATATATGGTAGAATACTCATTGATAGGGTTAGGCATATGACAGAGGAGATAGTTGGAGAAGAACAAGGGGGATTTAGGAAGGGAAAAGGGTGTGTAGATCAGATATTTGTTCTAAGATGTTTAGTGGAGAAGTATCTAGAGAAGGGAAGGAAAGTGTATGCTGCCTTCATGGACTTGGAGAAAGCTTATGACAGAATAGATAGGCAAGGTATGTGGAAGGTGTTAAGAATAAATGGAGTGGAGAGGAAATTGTTGAGTGCTGTGAAGAGTATGTACGAGGGAGCTAGGGCTACGGTGCGAGTGGATGGTGAGCTGAGTGAGTTCTTTGATCTCAATGTGGGACTGAAACAGGGTTGTGTGATGTCTCCATGGCTGTTTAATATATACATGGATGGGATTGTAAAGGAGGTGCAGGGTAGGACAGTGGATGTGGGGGTGGCTCTAATGAATGAGGTTGAGATTTGGAAGCTTCCAGTGTTGCTGTTTGCTGATGATACAGTACTGTTGAGTGAAGATGAATGGGAGTTGCAAGGTTTGGTGAATGAATTTGGGACAGTGTGTGGGAGGAGGAATCTGAAAGTTAATGTAAACAAAAGTAAAGTTACGGTGTTTGAGAGGAATGAAGTCACAGAATGTGCAGTGAGGTTGGATGTTGAGGATATGGAGAATGTGAGTGCATTCAAGTACTTGGGTAGTGTGATGAGTAAGGATGGAACTATGGGGGATGAAGTGCATGAAAGGGTACAGCAGGGAAGAAAGGTTGTTGGTACACTGAAAGCAGTGATAAGAAATAGGGAGGTGAGTATGGAAGTTAAGAAGTCACTGCATGATAGTATTGTGATCCCTACCCTGACGTATGGAAGCAAGGCATGGACCTTGCAAGAGGGGAACAAGTCAAGAGTGAGAGCAGTGGAAATGAGTTACTTGAGGGGAGCATGTGGAGTGACATGGAGGGACAGGTTGACGAATGAAGAAGTGAAGGAACGCTGTGGGGTAGATGTGGATGTGGTTGAGAAGATTAGGAGAAATACACTGAGGTGGTTTGGACATGTGAAGAGAATGGAGAATGAAAGACTGACTAAAAGGGTGTATGTAGGTGAGGTGGAGGGAGGGAGAGGGAGAGGTAGACCGAGGATGAGGTGGAGGGATGGAGTTGAGAGGTATATGAGGGAGGGTGGGGTGAGTTGGGGGGAGGGTAGTCAAATCGTGGGTGACAGAGCGACTTGGAGGCGTTTTGTCTGCGGCCACCCTTTGCGGGATTAGGGCGCCGGGCTATAGATAGATAGATAGATAGATTATTATTATTATTATTATTACTATTATTATTATTATTATTATTATTATTATTATTATTATCATCATTATTGTTATTATTATTATTATTATTATCATTACCAGTAGTAGAAGTAGTAGTAGTAGTAGTACTAGTAGTAGTAGTAGATGTAATATTAATAATAATAATAATATAATAATAATAATAATAATAATAATAATAATAATAATAATAATGATATTAATAATAATAATAACAATAATAATAATAATCCATCCATCCATCCACCATCCAATCCTATATTGCCCCATGAGGAACGTAGGAGCCCGGGGCTATGCAGTTGGTCCCGACATTTAAGATGAGAGTGACCAGCCTCACTCATCCCTGAGTGGCATTACATGAGCAGTCAAAACCAACAATCCCTTGGATATAAACCTTCACCGGCTCAATCCGATTGGAGTGCAATATTTACCCACTAAACCACCAGGCGCCAAAATATGGTTATATGGTTACCACCCAGCATAGTAAATAGATTCCTGGTGCACAGGAAACCATTTGGCTTGTCACTCAGTGTAGAGTCACACACAGGCTGAAGGAAGTGGAAAGAATGAAGGAAAGAAAGACAGAAGAGGGAGCGTAAAGTCACCCGTAGGCAGAAGGACAAGGAAAGAATGAAGGAAAGAAAGACAGAAGAGAATGGAAGGAGAGAAGGATGGAGAGGAAAGGGCAGACACCTGAGAGCAGCACTACATCGAGTGAGTGGATGGTGAGCACCCCCACCTACCACAATAATAATAATAATAATAATAATAATATTGTTATTATTATTATTTTTTTCTTCTTCTTATTATTATTATTACTACAAGAGGATGAGAAAAAGGCAGAGTATAAGAGAGAAGTGGAGGAACGATTGGGCAAATATGAATTGGAGCAGATGGGGGACGTGGAAGGTGTGTGCAGGATATTTACAGAAGAAATATGTGCAGCATGTGATGTGGTGTGTGGGAGGAAGAGAAGACGGAGGGGGGTGCAAGGAACAGCGTGGTGGACTGAAGAGTTGAGACAGGCTGTAGCACAAAAGAAGAAAGCATACAATGAATGGATGAGAAATAGGGGCGTGGAAGAAGTTGAGAGGCGGAAGAGAGAGTTATATGTAGAAAGAAAGAGAGAGGTGAAAAGATTAGTAAGAGAGAGTAAGAAGTGAGTGGATGAGGAAATTGGAAGGAATTTGAGTGTAAAGTGGAGGGACAGTAAGAAAATGTTCTGGAAAGAGGTGAACAGAGTAAGACAGGGTGGAAGTGAGGTTAGTAGGGGAGTGAAAGATAAAAATGGTAGATTACTAGTGGAGAAGCGAGAAAAAGTGAGCAGATGGAGAGAAAACTTTAAGGAATTGTTGAATTTAAAGGATGGAAGTAATGCGAGTATAAGTGGCTGGGGAATGGCTGGGAGAAGGAGGGAGGTGAGAAGACAGGAAGAAATCAGTAGGATAGAAGTTGTGGAAGCAATGAATAAAGTTAAATTGGGGGAAGCCCCAGGAATTGATGGAGTGTGTGGTGAAATGCTGAAGCATGGGGGAGAGATAGTAGTAGAATGGATGTGGAAGATGTGCATATTGGCCTGGGAGGAAGGTAGAGTCCCGGAGGATTGGAACTCAGGTATAATTATTTCCTTGTACTAAGGAAAAGGAGAAAAAGAAGTGTGTGGTAATCAAAGGGGCATTTGTCTTCTTAGTATAATAGGAAAAGTGTATGGTAGGATACTTATTGGCAGAGTTAGAGAAAGAACAGAGGAATTAGTTGGAGAAGAACAGGGAGGCTTTAGGAAGAGAAGAGGTTGTGTAGATCAGATATTCATTCTTAGATCTTTAGTGGAAAAGTTTCTAGAGAAGGGAAAGAAGTTGTATGCGGCTTTCATGGATTTGGAGAAAGCATATGACAGGGTGGATAGACAAGGATTGTGGAAAGTATTAAGAACATATGGAGTAGATGGGAAGTTGTTGAATGCTGTGAAGAGTATGTATGATGGTGCTAAGGCTGCAGTGCTTGTGGATGGTGAACTAAGTGAATTTTTCTCTTTGAAGGTTGGGTTGAAACAGGGATGTGTCATGTCTCCATGGTTGTTCAATCTGTACATGGATGGGGTAATAAAAGAGATACAAGGTGGGGCAGTGGATGTTGGAGTGGCCCTGGTGAGAGAGGATAGTGTTTGGAAACTCCCTGTACTGTTGTTTGCAGATGATACTGTGCTGTTGAGTGAAGACGAAGAGGGGCTGCAAGGCTTGGTGGATGATTTTGGGAGAGTGTGTAAGAAACGGAATCTAAAGGTGAATGTAGGGAAGAGTAAAGTGATGGTCTTTGAGAGAGGTGAAGTCAGTGAATGTACAGCGAGGTTGGATGATGAGGAATTGGAAAATGTGAGTACGTTTAAGTACTTGGGTAGTGTGATGAGTAAGGGTGGAGATTTGGAGTGTGAAGTGCTTGAAAGGGTGCAGCAGGGAAGAAAGGTTGCTGGTTCTTTGAAGGCAGTGATAAGGAACAGGGAAGTGAGCATGGAAGTGATAAAATTATTACATGACAGTATTGTGATACCAACTCTAACGTATGGAAGTGAAGCTTGGACGTTGTTGGAAGGATACAATTCAAGAGTGAGAGCAGTGGAAATGAGTTATTTAAGAGGAGCCTGTGGAGTCAGATGGAGAGACAGGCTGACGAATGAGGATATACTGTAAAGGAGCGTTCTGGCGTGGATGTGGATGTGATAGGAAGCGTTATGAGGAACACACTGAGGTAGTTTGGCCATGTGGAGAGGATGGAGGGTGAAAGACTGACGAAGAGAGTGTATGTGAGTGAGGTGGAGGGGGGAAGAGGGAGGGGGAGGCCGAGGATGAGATGGAGGGATGGGGTGGAGAGGTATATGAGAGAGGGGGGGATTGTTGGGAGCAGGGCAGTGAAATGGCGGGGGACAGGGCGACTTGGAGGCGATTTGTTTGTGGCCACCCCAAACGGGATTGAGGCGTCTGGCAATAGATAGATAGATAGATTATTATTATTGTTATTATTATTATTATATCTACTGTTACTACTACTACCACTACTACTACTACTACTACGTAGTAGTAGAAGTAGTAGTAGTGGTAGTAGTGGAAGTAGTAGTAATAGTAGATATAATAATAATAATAATAATAATAATAATAATAATTATAATAATAATATTATTTTTATTATTATTATTATTTATTGACGCCTTAGCCTTGAGAAATGGGTGGCCAATAGAGAACCTACCTCAACACTGTGCCTGTGACACTGCCTTTGATGCAAACCATGCAATGGTATGCAAGAAGGGAGGCTTTGTTTGCATCCAACACAATGAAGTACGCGACCTCACTGCCAAAATGCTGCAGGAAATATGCCATGATGTCACGATTGAGCCAGCTCTGCTACCCCTGGACGGCAAACATTTCACCCACAATACAGCAAACACATCAAATGATGCAAGAGTGGATGTCAGTGCTCAAGGTTTCTGGACACGTGGGCAGAGGGCGTTCTTCGACATCAGGATATTCGATCCCATGGCAGCATGTCATCGTGAACTGTCTCTCGAAGCTGCACACAAGAGGAATGAACAAGAAAAAAATAGAAATTATCAAGAAAGGATCCAACATGTGGACCACGGTCGATTCATTCTCCTGGTGTTCACAGCATCAGGTGGGATGGGTCCAGAGGCAGTGAGATTCTACTCGAGACTGGCAGAGGTTCTTTCTGAGAAGAAACGTCAATCGCAGTTCTGTTATGGCCTGGATGAGATGTCGACTGTCATTCTCCCTCGTGAGGTCTGCTCTGCTATGTCTCAGGGGCACAAGGTCATCAGCCCTCAGGCCTGTCTCTCTGGTGGGTATGGATTATGAAGTACAGTGGTCGAGAGTCGCATAGATCAGCGACTCCAAAAGTTTAATGTCTTTATTTACACTGTAATATCAATAAAATATAAAATAAAATAATAGTAATAGTAGATGGTTGGTAACCACAGCCGTTGGCGTGCTTGGGGCCAACGGACTGTAATATGAGGGTTAGTGTTAACCTTCACATTACAACTCCAAATGGTGAACTGTATTAGGAAGGTTGGTTTTTATCTTCACAATATAATTCACCAATGGATGGAGGTTATTAAAAAAAAAAAGTAGTAGTAGTAGTAGTAGTAGTAGTAGCAGTAGTAGTAGTAGTAGTAGTAGCAATTTTGCTATTTTTATTATTAGTATTATTGTGACGATGATAATAATAGCCACTATACTCATAATATTCTGGTCACTAGCACTGTGAACTATCTCCTTGCAATTCTACTCCATTGCTGGGGACTCGCAACTGTCATCTGTCTGCACATTCATACCGCTTCTCTGTCCAAAGATCTAATTCAAGAGTTGACTGGTACTTGCAGCATTTTATATATGCAACTGGTGAAGTACGGAACAGTCTTCCGATAACCTCCAGTCTTTTAAATGCTATGTATCCAGGCGTCTCTAAACGAAATTATCATTTTTTTTCCTTTTTCAGGTGTTCTCGCAAGGCAGAAGATTTGCTTAGGCTTCTTCTTTAAATACAATGAAATGGCACAATATTACCATTTCTGTAACTATCTGACATCTTTTCCTACATCCATGCAACATTTAATGTTCGCCACTGTCCATTCCATTACCGTCTCTCCCTCATATATCAATATTTAATCCATTAATTCTTGCCACCCAAAATGGCTTATTATAATGCAGTAAATGAATTATCGTTGCTGAACTGCATTACTGAGGCAATTTGTGACATTTCATCGTACTATCTGGAGCTGCGTGTGTGGGATACTTCACCGAGCCACGTATCTTGGTGTACAGAATAACGTTAGCACTTGACTCTTTTGGCTGTTTCCTTTAACCCAATGAAATTACCTGGGTATTGCCAGAAACAAAAGTTGTCTTCGGGCTGAAAAGTATAACACACCCCATGTAGCTCCTTCACTATAACAACGTTTTTCCTTTTATGAGTCGGGTGATCAGACATTGTTAGAAAATACTAAAACACGTCCTTAAGCTGAAAGAGAGAGAGAGGCTTGTATAGGAAAACAGAAGTCTTACTGTCTCAGCATTATATGCAGACGAATATAAACCTTTCACTACAATGACTTTTTTTTTTCATTCTTGCTTCCCCCTGCGATGTGGGAGGGGGGAAGAATACTTCCTCAATGCCCTGCTTGTAATAAGGGGTAACTAAAACAAGCCCTTTTTCCTTTTCTCCAGTCTTTCTCGCCTTACTGACCTCTTATTTTGTTTTTCTGTCCTACCTTCCTTCTTAATATTTCTGTGTTCCTTCCTGCCATTATGTTCTCCCTGCTCCTATTAGATTTTGGTTTCAGGGCGTGAAAAGGTTAAGCACCTTTCATTGACGTGAACCATTCCTTCATTCCTGGGTCATGCCTTTCAACCAACTAACAAATCAAGTTACTTATTCGTCTTGCCGCTTCATCGACAAGTCACGCCATTACCCTGCCACTTCCATGTCAAAAAAACACTTCAACGCCAAGTCCACTTCACTGACAAGACCACTTCAACACCAAGGCCATTTCAACACCAAAACCACGTCTGTGTGACGACCACTTCAGTGCCAAAGCAGTTAACATCAAAATCACTTCAGTGTCAAGACCACTTATATGCCAAGACTATAGTAGTTCTATTTTATGAAGGCAGTTTGGGTGGGGCGCTCTGGGACCTCACTATTAGCTCTGTTGCCACATCGTCGCCACACGTGCTCTCTCTCTCTCTCTCTCTCTCTCTCTCTCTGTCTCTCTCTCTCTCATATTTATATTAACTACTACTAATTTTATTTTCTTTATTGTTTCTCTTGTTTTCGACTTTTTTCCACACCATCCCTGAGGTAAAAGTCTATAGGTGCGTTTTTTTTGTTATAGCTTCCATGGCGGGAGACTGACCGAGTATGACCCGCTCACGCAGGGCTGTCCCTCATGTCACCACCTGACATCGTCGCAAAAGCAACGCTGACAAGTCTTATGAGATTTAAACTATACTATAGCTTTTTTATTGAATTACATCTATACAGAGCGTTTAAAATTCATTTATAAGTAGTTACTAGCTTAAAACAGGAGAGTGAGAGAGAGAGAGGTGAGCACAAATAATTACACGTGTGTCGGCGGCGATGTGACAAAAGAGCTAACAATGTGAAGTCCCAGATCGCCCCACCCAAACTGCCTTCATAAAATAGAACGACTGTACTTCAAAGCCAAGACCACTTCCACGCCACGACCACTTCTACCTGAACGCCAAGACTACTCAAAGACCAGACCATTACAACACCAAGGCCACTTCAATGCCAGACCACTTTTGAATCAAGACCACTTCTACACCAAAGTCACATGTACATTTCCTTCTTCGTTTTTGAACTATTGCTAATCATATATAGTTTCTTTGAATTAGTGCCATGTGGTCTTTGATACTTGGCACTAGAAATTTTTAGTTTAATTCAGATCTTTCTTGTTGCCTGCATACGATTATGCCCATCTTTGAATATCTCTGGTGGTTAAAAGGTGAAAGTACTCTTATTATTTATGTACTCCAATTGGAAAAATCAGTCCCAAGGGATTTTGCAATAGATGAAACCCTATAACTAAAGATTTTTTTTTTTTTTCCGGCAAGACTCGATACTTGTATGTATGGTCGTATTTTAACGACCAGCTTGCATACACCTGATATGGGTGGGCAGCTCTGTTATACAGGCTCAAGCTGTATCTTACAGCTTCTGAAGTGCAAGTGATTCATAGGGGTGGGGAACACCATTTTCACTGGAAGAGTGAAGGGTCCCTAGCAATAAATTTCATATATAACATATTGTCCCGAATTAACAAAGACTGTAATGTCTTTTATTCACAATTATATCATAAGCACCATGCTAGTCACCATGCCCAAGGGAACCATAAACGTGAGCTTCAGAGATGATCATTACATCCCGTATCCTGTGTCCCAGTATATGTGCATCTGCAACTTCTTTCGGCGTACGAGTTTTACAAAAAGCATTGATAAATCGTGACCTGACCTTCACTTTACAAACCTCTTATGCCTAAAAGCAGCAGTCTAAGTACGATATGAATTCAATTAACCATACCCTTTATATGTAAAAAATGAGAAATTTCAATATTTGAAAGCAGTTACCTGTCCTGGAAAAAAGTTAATCTTTTCTCAGGGACGTGTTAATACGAAACGCACTTCAGATAATCCTTGGTTAGGAGAGAACGAAGTTTATGTGCCATCACAAGAGGTAATGATGGTGGAGGCAGGGAGAGGAAAGGAAAGAAGCGTAGACAGGAGGCAAAGAGGAAGAACCAAGAATGAAATGCTGCAATGTGGGCGAGGTGCCAGTGGATGTAGAGTATGAAAGAAAAATGGTAAGGTAGGAAATATAAAACGAAGGAATAATTGAAAAAGACGCAAAGAAAATGTATAGAAGAGGAATGGATGGCGATTCGGGAGTATTTTAAAATTGAAGAGCAGATGTGGTTAGGATGATCTTCAGGTAATCAATAACCGAATCCCACGCATACCAATCTGGTGATTTAGAGGATAACAAACTTTTGGAAGGGGATCTGGGAGGTGCCGTCGAGACTTCACTGTTGCAGAGATAAAGAAAAAAAAAATCATCTCCCTTGAGACTCCAAGAGGTGAGAGCAAACCACCTGTTACACGAAACTATTTTCTTCAACCTGCTGATGCGTCTTTCATTTTAATCACACTACCACAGGCTGATATTAAACAGTACATATATTCAACACCCCTTTAATTTCCCATTGCAAATTAAAATTTCTTCCTAATAATTCGTTAGTAGGAGGCAACTGAACAATCGAAGTCTCTCGCAAACACGATAATATGGAGAAGGCTTTTATCTACCACCTATTTTTAAATACTATACATACAGAATTATAACTCTTGTGTCAACAGACTTAAGAATGAGGAATTAAACTAAGCTTGTGTTTTAATGATTCTGGTATGTACACATTTTCGCAAGAGATGTATAGCAAGATATTTTTTTTTCGTAAACGCGCCCTATACCCGTGCCACTGACTGGGAAAGAGGGGGAGTAGTGCTGGGTCTCAGGGCATGACATGTGTGCGATGGTATCAATACCCATCCCCTCTTGTTTCTTTATCTTTTGCTCCTTCCATTCCAAATCCCGCTGCACTTTTTAAAAATTTGATGTTTTTTTTTTCCAAAGTTCTTCAGTAACTTGCAATCTGACCTATTTATTATGGGAGAGAACAGTGTTGTGGGACTGTAACAGTAGAAAGTTGCAGAGGGTATGTGGTGCATGCTTTTAACAACCGAATCAAATCAATAGCCATTTGCAATTTTAACACTTTTGAGTTTGTTTACAAGGTTTTCCAAATGATATGAAATATCAATAAAATGAAGGCTTTAACACTGGGTAACAAAAATCTAATCCAAAGGATAATAGAACTGTTCCCTTCTTGAGAGGGAAACATCCCAATAAGTAAAAATCATTTTCTGAGGATCGCCTTATTTAACTAAGCGTTGGGAACCAATCCTGTGTAATTTCTCTTCATTTCTATTCCAAATATTTTTCCTTGGCACATCAAGCTTGCGATGCAAAATCGGATCAAACAAGAGAATCAAGCATAGCGTCTGAGGTTCCATGGGAACCTTAAGTCCTGATTCTCAATGCTTGATTATTTTGGTTTGACCGAATTTGTTCGCACAAGCTTGATGTATTAAAGAAAAATGTCTGGGACTGACATGAAGAGAAATTACACAGGACTGACTCCCAACGCTTAGTTAAATCAGGCGACCCTCAGAAAATCATTTTTAATTACTGAGACGTTTCCCTCTCAAAAAGGTACAATTCTGATTATCCTTTGGCTTTGATTTTTGTCACCCAGTGTTATAGCCTTCATTTTAGAGATATTTCTTGTCATGTGAAAATCTTGGAAACAGACTTAAAAGTGTTAAAACTGTTAATGGCAATCGATTTGATTTGCTTGTTAGAAGCATGCACCACATACCTTCTGAAACTTTCTACTGTTTCAAGCCCAAAACACTTATCTCCGTGACTTCCACCATGTTTCCCGTCCCGCCCTGCCCTCGTCAACCATCGACCACCTGCTTGCCGGACTCGCCTTCACCATCCTGCCTTCTCCTGCCCTTGCCGCCTTTCCTCTGGATCTTCAACTACAACTTCTGAAGCCAACTAGCTCACGCTAGTCCTCCTTATCACCGCAGCTTTACCTCTAGTGGGCCCACGGGCCCGGTCCTCCTACGGGAGGTAAATCTACAACAACAACTGTTGTCTCCCAAAATGAATAGGTCAGATTTAAAAATCTTATCTACATATGCTTATATACATATCCCGTCAACATATAGGTACGTTGCAACATTTTGCATTTGCCAGTCCCGTCGACGTACTAGTACATCGCACAATTGCAAGGTTTATAATTTGAACAATTTTCAAATTTCACGCGTGATTTTTCGTACGTACACACGGGACATCTTCCTCTATTTCTCTACAAGATGCCAAGCAGGGACAATGCCTTACACCGCATAACCTCCCCCGCCCCTGCACGCCATTGTCTCGGCATTTCACCTGTTACCAGTGACCTGGCCAATAAAGACATTCAGTGCCAGAGTGATTCCCCAATCGATGACAATGTGGAGGACAAAGTTTACATAGCGTTAGAGGAAGGAACAGTCAGAAATGATGACCAGGTAATGTGGCAAAAAAAGGTCAGGTATGGTGATGATTAGTGAGTGAAACAATGCTTATAATGCCTATATTATTGTTTGAAAACCAATATACTCTCGTACTACATATAAATTCGTACCAAATAAATAAATAAACGCCGTTTATGAGTGGTGTGAAATAGTTACCCTCCCATAGAACTCGTTTTCTTTGGTGCCAGCCTGTTAGAAAACCCAGTAAAGTAAGGAGGTACTGCTACCTGGATCGAGTATTTTAAACCTCAGGTGAGCGATTTCTCTATGAATTTTCGATGTTTCTCACCAAAAGCAGAGGTTTTAGGCAAAACAAATTTTTTCGAAAATACCTCGGGATTGGGGGGTGTTGGAGGTGTGAAATAGCTCTGGACGTGATGGGTTAACTAACAAGTAATTAATTTTTTTCAAAAATATTTAAGTTATTAATATTAAGAACATATATATATATATATATATTTATATATATATATATATAAATATATATATATATATGTTTATATATATCTATCTATCTATCTATATACCTAGGCTGCTTCCCCCAAGGAAAGGGAGGTAGCCAAGACAGGACGACTCACTCTCCATTTACTCATCCATTCAAACACATTCATTTGCATCTTAGCCCCAAAGGGGAGAACGGACAGATCCTCACCGCATCACACCGCACAAGGGTCAACTGCGCAATGCAATCAGTGACATCCACAGCAGGGCCCGACAGCAGAACTGGTTTACCCCTGCCACATCATAACAGACCCATCCCCTTACCCGCACCTGACCTGACTAGCTGATCAGACCAAATGAGGGAGAATATCCCCTCAGGGCTGCGTCATCACTTATTCATTCACAATTTCTCTCCATTTATTTCTGTCACGCACAGCCACTCTTCCTTGCTCAACAGACATCCCTCTCGCATCCAGCACTCTCTTCACACTGTCCATCCATCCTATTTGTGGTCTTCCTCTCAGTCTTACACCTCTCACATCAGATCTAGTTATCTTTTTCACCAATCGCTCATTACCCATTCTCTCCATATGCCCAAACCATTGCAACACCCTCTGCTCAACTCTACCAGCCATCTCCCGAACAACTCCAGTTCTCCTTCGCACTTCATCATTTCGCACTCGATCCATACGCGTCACTCCACACATACTCCTCAGACATCTCATCTCCATTACATTCAAACTTTTCCTCTCTGCTACACCGATATTCCATGTTTCAGACCCATATAATGCAGTCGGTACCACAGCACCCTCACACAGCCTTCTCTTTACATCCATTCTAAGCGAACGACATTTAAACACTTTTTTCATTCCTCCCAGCACCTTTCCTACTTCATTTATTCTAAACTTCACTTCTCCATCTATTCTTCCATCCACAGCAACATGTGACCCTAGATATTTAAAACAATCTACCTCCTCAAGCAACTCACCATTCAAAACTATATTCATCCCCCTACCATCTATCAACCTCGTACACTTCATCACTTTACTCTTATTCTCATTTACTTTCAATTTCCTCCTTTCACACACCCTTCCAAACTCCTCTACCAACTGTCTCAATCTCTCCTCTGAATCAGTCACCAGTGCAGTATCATCTGCAAACAGCAGCTGCTTCAGATTCCACTCTCCTCCATCAACATTTACCAGACTCAGACCACCTAAAACTCTTGCATTCACCTCCCTTACAACACCATCCATGTAAATATTAAACAACCAAGGCGACATCACACATCCCTGTCGCAGCCCCACTCTCACGGGAAACCAATCACTCACAGCATTTCCCACTCTTACACACGCTCTACTATTTACATAAAAACTTTTCACCCCTTTTAGTAACCTACCATCAAGTCCATACGATCTTAAAACAGTGCACAAAGCCTCCCTATCAATTCTATCATACGCTTTCTCTAAATCCATAAATGCCCAAAACACATCCTTGCCTTTCGCTAAATACTTTTCACACACTTGTCTCACAGCAAACACCTGATCAACGCATCCCCTCCCTCTCCTAAAGCCACACTGCTCATCACTAATCACTCCCTCTGTACCCTCTCTAACTCTCATAATTAACACTCTACCATACACTTTACCTACAACGCTCAACAGACTTATACCCCTAAAGCTAGTACATTCATACTTATCACCCTTGACTTTATACAACGGGACCACACAAGCACTTGCCCAGTCAATTGGCACCATACCTTTCTCAAAGCACACATTCAATAATCTTACTAACCAGTCAACAATAGTCACTCCACCACCCTTCAGGCATTCCACAGCACACCCATCCATACCTGCAGCTTTCCCTGTTTTCATCTCCTTTACTGCCTTCTCCACTTCCTCCTTCGTGATCAAAGAATCATTCAACTCTCCCAACACATTTATTCCTTGCACCCTTCTATCTGCCACAATCTCAGCCACCCTTTCCTCCTCTACATTTAACAATCTTTCAAAATACTTTGCCCATCTCTTCCTTACTGCATCCATCTCAATTAACATCCTTCCATCCTCTGCTTTTACTCGTTCTTCCTTCCCAGACTCTCCCTTTCGCACCCTTTTCACCTCCTTCCAAAACATTATCTTATTCTGTTGAAAATTCTCTGTCAGCCGCCTACCCCACATCTCATCTGCTGCCACTTTAGCATCACGCACAGCCCTTCTCGCTCTATTCCTCTTTTCCTTATACCTTTCATATGACATCTCATCCTTCCTCTGCAGCCACACTTCATATGCACGTCTCTTCTCAGCCACAGCCATACTTACTTCCTCGCACCACCATTCACTTCCTTTTCTTACACCACCACCCACACGTCTCACACCACACACCTCTTCTGCATGCCCCACCACAGCACTCTTAAACAACTGCCATTCCTCCTCCACGCTGCCATTTTCCCGATCTTTCACTACGTTCCACTCATCTTTCAATTTCTCCTGATACTCTATCTTTTTCTCTCTTTTATCCAACTCACTCACTTTCAAAACCTCCCTGCCACACCTAACCCTCCTAGCTCTCACCCATCTCTTACCTACTCTTAACTTTCCCTCCACCAGGTAGTGGTCAGACATACCTCCACCCTCCCCTCTCAGAACTCTCACATCCAACAATCTTCCTATTACATTCCTAGACACAATCACATAGTCCATCAAGGCTCTATCAACAACCCTTCCACCCTCCTGTCTCACCCATGTATACTTATAAATATCTTTCTTCTCAAACAGCGTATTCCCAATCACCATCTCTCGCTCAACACACATCGCTATCATTCGTTCCCCATTTTCATTTCTTCCAGGCACACCATGCATACCAGCTACGCCTTCAACTGCTACATTTCCCACTCTAGCATTCAGATCTCCCATCATTACCACATTCACATTCGCTCCAAAACTCTGCAGACACTCATCAACATCATTCCAGAAAGACTCCCTCTCTTGTTCATCCCTTTCACTACCAGGCCCATATGCACTCACAAACACCCACAACTCACGTTCAAATTTCGCTTTCACCCACATCAGTCTCGATGACACCTCCTTCCATTCAATCACACACTACTGTACTTCCGGACTCACTAACAAGGCCACACCTTCTCTTGCCCTTCCTCTATCAACACCTGACAATCTTCCATTCACACTTCCAAACATAGATTCCCCCTTCCCTTTCATCTTCGTTTCACTCAAAGCTAACACATCCAACTTTCTTCTCACAAACATTCTCCCAATCTCCTCCCTTTTAGCCTCAATTGTACTACATCCACGCACATTCATAGACCCAATCTTCAGGGTACGGGGATAACTCCATCCCCCATCCCTTTCTCTGGCCTGTCTCTTTTTAGGAACTAAAAAACAGAGGAGGGGGTCCCTAGTCCCCTCACCCCGCCCCTTTTAGTTGCCTTTTACGACACGCAGGGAATACGGTGGCAGTATTCTTCCTAACACAACCTGGCCGCAGAGTAGTAGTACCACCCCATAGTGTGGCCAGGTTGTGTCCCCCCCGCCACAGGGGGGGACACAATATATATATATATTTCCCCCGCCAGGGGAAAAACTTTGGGAGTGTTCTTCTGGCCACGTACTGCATTGGTGGACACAAGGGGTGCTCTGGTTGAACCAGTGTCGCATACTATAAAGTATGCTTGCACCCAGTCGGCTTGTGTGGGCCGATTACACTTGGTTCACAGACTACACACACATCCAAAGCCACTCCAACACAAACAATTTCACTTACAAGCACTTTTCACCCTACATACAATCTCTACTAGACAGCCTAAGCCACTTGGTAGAGATACATTGGCTGTAACGTCCCCACTTCGGTAGGGACAGGCCGGTCCTGCAGTGGACACTCAAACGGCTGATGAGATGGGATATATATAAAAGTTAAGAATTCTTGTTGTACACCTGCAGCAATGAAAAGCATCACTGATGGTAAGCTGTATTGTACTATGAGGGTAAATGACTACGGCTACTGACCATATACTTGCAGCCACCGCGGCCACCCTTGCCACTACCCTTTGGAGGGACGGGGGAGAGGAGAGGTCATCCTTTTCGGCCTTATTCCTTATCTTTTTTGTTCTTCCTGTACACTGAGAAGTGTGATGGTGGCATCACACTAGACCAAAAGTGACTAACATGCGAGCCAGTTTTGTGAGCAAAAATGGCTAGCAGAGTCGAGTGTCCGTCACACTCATGTGTTTGTGTGAGCCGAAACGGCTAACAGTGTCGTCTGCCTTGGCGCCTCGAGGTCATTTGTAAACAAACCACCATGGAGTACCCACTCCCTTTTCCTCCATTTCTACAACCTCCTAACATACTTTAGCAACTCCAGAGCCACAAAGCAGTCTACTAGAGTTTTCCTTGTCACAGGATCCATATCGAAATCTGATTTCTACTTGTTGTTTGGAGACAAAACAGACAGCCTCCGTGAGCTGGTCGCCCAAGCGTCTGAATATTTTGTCATGTTACACGAAAAAATTAAAGTGAATAAAAACCACATGAATTAAATTGTATTTATGTAACAAGCTTAGTTAAATTTTCCTTTTGTGAATAACAGAATATTTTCTCACCAGTTACAAAATTAATATAGGCCCATTTCATTTCTAATTCCACCAACTAGCTGTAAGCGAGAATTGTTATCCATTTCGCCTCACAAGTGAAATCTCGCTCACCGTGAGTCAGTTTGGCTAGCGGGTCGCAAAACTGGCTAGCATGTTAGCCACTTTTGTCCCAGTGTGATGCTGCCTTAACACTCCACGCTCAACATTTGCAGCTTGCATTACTTGGAACAGAACTGTGCATGTGTATACCTACAGGCATGGTGAGCTTGACCCTTATTCTTAAGGCAATAATGGCAGCTGCGTGCTTGTTGGCAAGTTTGCATTCTTTATGAAACAGCGAATCTTATGGTGGATTTCTTTCAAAAGTATTGAAATTCTTGGCGTCTCACTTAACAATGCCCTCAGCCTTGCTAAAACTGCCTAAAAAAAACTTGGATTATTGTACAGAGTCCGTAACTTCTTCACTGATGAGCAGTTGCCTGTGGTTTCTGGGAGTCATGTGCGCTCTCAGCTTGAATATTGCCCACCCTTGTGGAATGGATATAGAAAGGTTGCACTGGGGCAACTGGACAAGGTTCAGAACAGAGCTGTTAGAATTATTAACAACCCTGCCATTACAGGTAAACTGTCTCCCCTACAAGTAGGAGAGAGTGTTGCCTCCCATGCGTTAATTTGCAGATGTTTTTATGGCAAGTGCTCAGACAAAGTTGCATCCATGATGCCACCTCTCCATGCATTCCCTCGTGCTACACGGGCATCTGGTAGCGCTCATGACTGGAATGTCACTCAGCCATATTGCAGAACTTCTGCTTATCAGAATTCTTTCATTCCCCGAACTGCATCTATCTGGAACTCGCTTCCCCAGAATTGTTTACCTCCAAATTTCAAACCCACAGCTGTTCAAGTTTAATTGTTACAGATATTTTATGAACAGAGGACACCAGTAATCTGGTGTATGGATTATTTTTTTATTCATTTGTTTTTCCTTCCTCCGCTCTGTTATCAAAAAAAAAAATGTAGAACTCAGATGAGGTGAGCTTAGGAATCGGTAAGAAGACTGACAAAATTACGTGTTTTTTTCGAGTTTTTAACCTGCCATAACTCTCGCGTGCATGGCTCAATTTTCATTTGTTTGCACACAAACACAAAATTACGTGGCCAATATGGATATCAGCCCCAAATTCGCTAATCTCCTTTCTTAGCTGTGATTTTTACTTACTGTTTTTGTTGTGTCCTAACCTTCCCCACGAATAGCACGACTGTGATATTAATGTGCCCTGCATTATTTGATACGGACCGTAGGGGCTACGAACCCTAAGGCTACTTAGGGCCGTTTTCACAGTCGTCCCCAACGCAGTCCCCAATAGCCTACTCGCCTCCGAACACACGTTTTCGTTTTCACAGTCGCCCCTAACCAGCCTTCCGAGGCCTCTGTTGGGGACGGCATTCGGGACGGCCCGAACAAATTACTGGAACATTCTTGGGGGACCTGCAGCCTCCCGAACAGACTGTCCCGAAAGTAAAAAAGTAAAAGAATAATTACATGTAACATATTTTCATTATTATTTCAATATTATATACCCAATGTAATATTTCTGGGGTAAAAAACACACCCGGTACTAAAAAAAAATATATGTTTGTGTATTTTTATGATACTTTCTAGTATGTATCCGAATACTAGTCTTTCGCAGACTGGTGGAGGCTCCACAACAAACGGAGCCGAATGAAATACGAGAATGGTTGTCAAGTGCATATTTTCATGAAAATTAAAATATCTGATGCACGATGTAAAAGTTGATATAGCTAACACCCCGTTTAGAAAAGAAAATGTTCATGTATTAATAGTATATCCGTTAATAAACCACACCATCACTCATTAGACGTTATACATGTTGCTTCATGGTTATTTTTACTTAAGCCTTTTTTTTTTTTTTTTTACAGTACTTAACATTCATCAGCATTCAGCTTACTTCCGATTTCAAGTAGGAGTGTGGTGAGGTTGCCGTTAGTTAGCTCTTCAATCCGATGATGTTTCCTGTTTGTTATTTTTGCTGCATTCTTGCGAATCTCTTCACTCCTGAATATATTAGTAAGAATTGTGTGAAATGGATGTTCCAGCCATGTTATTCATCACATTCATTACATTCCAGTTTCTAAATATTCTCTACATATGGAAAGTGTTTTCGCCACTCAAAGCTACCAACCCTACCGCATCAACACAGGAAGACGTCCCCACGTTAGTAAGCTCCCGAAAGCCATTCGGAGCGACTGTGAAATCCAAAGGTTCTTTTGGTTCGGGCCCGACACACGTTCGGGCCCAGAAGGTTAGGAACGACTGTGAAAATGGCCCTTAGTCCCGACATTTAATTTCAGGATGACTACTCGTTCGCACCTGAGTAACGTTACCCACAAACCCTAGTCAATCTTAAAGCCTTAACCCTTATGAGCCAGCGCTTAAACCTGCCAGACCACCAGGGGTCTGTGCACGTCTGTGGCAACAACACAACAAATATTTTGATGGGCTACAACAAAAGATTTGACATTCAGCGTAGAGCCAGAGCTCTGCATCGAGTGAGTGGATGCTGGACACCGCCTCCTGCTACTAAAAATATATGCAATTCAGGAATACCAGTTTTAACTGTCTGGCAGCAACTTTCTCTCTCTCTCTCTCTCTCTCTCATCCATTTCACGGTCCTCTCTCAGTCTTTCCTTGCTTAATTCAACACTTCTTACTCTTCACCTTTTTTCGCGGATTTTGCTTGCTAAAACTGTATGCGCAAAGTTTTACCTTGCTATCCTCTGCATGCTCTTTTAACAAACATGTGATTTGATTCCTTCTCTCTCTCTCTCTCTCTCTCTCTCTCTCTCTCTCTCTCTATCTATCTATCTATCTATCTATCTATCTATCTCAGTATATATTTTTTTCATTATCATATTAATTTACGCAGTCAGCCCACTTTTGCCATCACAACCCCAGTATATAATCCTTCTTTTTCCTCATTAGTGGACATTTGTGCTGAGAGGGGGTTGGTGATAGCCAATACCCTCTTCAGGCATAAAATGATCCACAGGTATACATGGCGAGTGATGAGAAGGGTGGGTGGTGAACTGAATGAAAGGAAGGCAACGATTGATTATGTGTATGTGGATGAAAGGATGCGAAGATGTGTAATGGATGCAAGAGCTTATAGAGGTTGGGGGAGTGGACTTTCTGACCACTACTTGGTGGTGGCCAGAATTAGGATTCAAGTAAGATGGAGGAATAAAAGAAGGGAAAGACGAGAGGAAGGAGTAGTTGCAAGGAGAGTGGAAAGGTTACAAGAGGATGAGAAAAAGGCAGAGTATAAGAGAGAAGTGGAGGAACGATTGGGCAAATATGAATTGGAGCAGATGGGAGACGTGGAAGGTGTGTGTAGGATATTTACAGAAGAAATACGTGCAGCAAGTGATGTGGTGAGTGGAAGGATGAGAAGATGGAGGGGGGTGCAAGGAACAGCGTAGTGGACTGAAGAGTTGAGACAGGCTGTGGCACAAAAAGAAGAAAGCATACAATAAATGGAGGAGATATAGGGGCGTGGAAGAAGTTGAGAGGAGGAAGAGAGGGTTATATGTAGAAAGAAAGAGAGAGGTGAAAAGATTAGTAAGAGAGAGTACGAAGAGAGTGGATGAGGAATTTGGAAGGAATTTGAGTGTAAAGTGGAGGGACTGTAAGAAAATGTTCTGGAAAGAGGTGAAAAGAGTAAGACAGGGTGGAAGTGAAGTTAGCAGGGGAGTGAAAAATAAAAATGGTAGATTACTAGTGGAGAAGGGAGAAAAAGTGAGCAGATGGAGAGAACACTTTAAGGAATTGTTGAACATAGAGGATGGAAGTAATGCGAGTATAAGTGGCTGGGGAATGGCTGGGAGAAGGAGGGAGGTGAGAAGACAGGAAGAAATCAGTAGGATAGAAGTCGTGGAAGCAATGAAGAAAGTTAAATCGGGGAAAGCCCCAGGAATTGATGGAGTGTGTGGTGAAATGCTGAAGCATGGGGGAGAGATAGTAGTAGAATGGATGTGGTAGATGTGCAGATTGGCCTGGGAGGAAGGTAGAGTCCCGGAGGATTGGAAGTCAGGTATAATTATTTCCTTGTACAAAGGAAAAAGGGAAAAAGAAGTGTGTGGTAATCAAAGGGGCATTTGTCTTCTTAGTATAATAGGAAAAGTGTATGGTAGGATACTTATTGACAGAGTTAGAGAAAGAACAGAGAAATTAGTTGGAGAAGAACAGGGAGGCTTTAAGAAGGGAAGAGGTTGTGTAGATCATATATTCACTCTTAGATCTTTAGTGGAAAAGTTACTAGAGAAGGGAAAGAAGTTGTATGTGGCTTTCATGGATTTGGAGAAAGCATATGACAGGGTGGATAGACAAGGATTGTGGAAAGTGTTAAGAATATATGGAGTAGATGGGAAGTTGTTGAATGCTGTGAAGAGTATGTACGATGGTGCGAAGGCTGCAGTGCGTGTGGATGGTGAACTAAGTGAATTTTTCTCTTTGAAAGTTGGGTTGAAACAGGGATGTGTCATGTCTCCATGGTTGTTCAATCTGTACATGGACGAGGTAATAAAAGAGGTACAAGGTAGGGCAGTGGATGTTGGAGTGGCCCTGGTGAGAGAGGATAGTGTTTGGAAACTCCCTGTACTGTTGTTTGCAGATGATACTGTGCTGTTGAATGAAGACGAAGGGGAGCTGCAAGGCTTGGTGGATGAGTTTGGGAAAGTGTGTAAGAAACGGAATCTAAAGGTGAATGTAGGCAAGAGTAAAGTGATGGTCTTTGAGAGAGGTGAAGTCAGTGAATGTACAGCGAGGTTGGATGATGAGGAATTGGAAAATGTGAGTACGTTTAAGTACTTGGGTAGTGTGATGAGTAAGGATGGAGGTTTGGAGGGTGAAGTGCTTGAAAGGGTACAGCAGGGAAGAAAGGTTGCTGGTTCTTTGAAAGCAGTGATAAAAAACAGGGAAGTGAGCATGGAAGTGAAAAAGTTACTACATGACAGTATTGTGATACCAACTCTAACGTATGGAAGTGAAGTTTGGACGTTGTTGGAAGGACACAAGTCAAGAGTGAGAGCAGTGGAAATGAGTTATTTAAAAGGAGCCTGTGGACTCACATGGAGAGACAGGCTGACGAATGAGGATATAAAGGAGCATTGTGGTGTGGATGTGGATGTGATAGGAAGCTTTATGAGGAACACACTGAGGTGGTTTAGCCATGTGGGGAGGATGGAGGGTGAAAGACTGACGAAGGGAGTGTATGTGGGTGAGGTGGAGGGGGGAAGAGGGAGGGGGAGGCCGAGGATGAGATGGAGGGATGGGGTGGAGAGGTATATGAGAGAGGGGGGTGTGAGTTGGGAGCAGGGCAGTGAAATGGCGGGGGACAGGGCGACTTGGAGGCGATTTGTTTGTGGCCACCTCATCTATCTATCTATTGTCTGGCGATAGATAGATAGATAGACTTTCCCTTCTGCCCGTTCACTTTGCTCACCATATTATTCCTTGATCCGAAACCTATCACCATTTCCATAACCACCACCACAATCTCCATTCACCATTTCACTTTCACTAACACCTTTCCCTATCACCACCACAGCCTCTTATTATCATAACTGCCATCTCTCAACCACCACCACCATTTACTACCATAACTGCCATCTCTCCACCACCACCATTATAAACATTTACCATTTATTAGCTTCAGCAAGCTTTCTCGCAATAACCGCTACATTTCTTCGAGTTATGTACCCTCACTACCACTTTCCACCAACCGAACAACACAATCACCATCATATTACTTGCAGCACCGCACATCCGTCACTAATCTACCACCACCTCCACTACTCTTTCTCACCACAGTCACGATTATCATAATCACGAAAACCACAAACACCTCTCAGAAATATCTCAACCAGCAACACCATCATATCGCTCATCGCATTCTCTACTATTCATCACCATCACCAACATGTCTGCTATCAAGGCGGGTCTGCTGAGTAAGGAGGACTGGTGCTGAACATCAGCCTACCAGAAACGCCATAACTCTCCACATCTACGATTCATCACCATCATCATCCCCAACATATCTGTCACCAACATCACGTGTCATCACTCACCACTATCTCTGACATTCATCATCATCATTACCACTACCACTACCCTTCATCCCCACCATTCACAATCCCCACCAACCAGCTTCACCACCACCAGTTATCCTTATCACCACCATCCCCATCACCTCCAACATCCCCTGAGATATTTGTTTCATTGTTTGCTTCCTTGTGCTTGCACATGACTCTTTCTTCGATACATTCCAATCTTCGACCATAGTCCTTGTGATTGTGCACTATATCCTTTGTTTTCATCGCTGGCCAGCATCATATGTACGGTAGTTCATGCAGCTCATTTCTTTCCGGGTCTAGCCTCCACTCCTTCAACCCCATGACAAGAAAAATATCCTTAATTTATAATATACGGGTGACTCCAGATTAGGCCGTCCATCACCAACAATCTTTTGACCCAGCAACACAGTACCAACATGACCTTGTCCGGGTTCACCGATATCGATTTTACAAAATCCATCCCCAGTCTTGTTTATTACAATGAGGTGCAGCACTTGTCGTCTGCTGGGTACTGGATAAGGTGATGGTGGGGGAAGGCTTGAAATCTGCAAAGGAGAGGCATAGTTAAGTGTGTAGCGACGGGTGAAAGACGCATAGGCACCTCTAGGGCCCAAATTTTCGTCGGCGAAGGAGGCTTCCTAACACCTATTACTAGACATTTTATTGTGCATGCTACCCACTGATATTCTGTACGTGGTATAAATATATTTATCATAAATACCGACATACTCGTTTACTGCATAAACAACATATAAAAGAACATTTACATGCAACCTCTTATTAGTACGGAGAAGGGGCTACAAAGCCTCCTAAGCTAACGGGAACACGAAACCTAGCGTGCACATATAACAAGATACAATGCACAGAAACGAACGCATGTCTAAAATTTGGGGGGAAAAAGTGAGGTATGTTGAAGGCTCTTTACTGAGGTTAGAGTCTATAAATTGCTTTGACTCAAGCAATGACATCTTAGTTACATCCCTGATTTTGTATGGAAAAAGATATATAATCAGACTGTGATTAAGCACGGGAAATAAGCATGCTTATGATCACTGTGAAAAAAACGTACCATTAGAACAAATGGTAAACACGACAAGAAAAAGTTTCCTGGGTAATTAGTTGTAACAAACTGTGCTGGGAGAACTAACCAAAGCATTTGGAAAGTGCGATAACGAAACGTTGACATTAAAGGAAATACATGTATTTGAAGAACACCTGTTGACCGAACCATACAAACCATGTCTTGCAAAACAAGCTGAACATTTTGCACACAATAAACTACATTGAGACGTAAAACGTGGAAATATGGTTTAAACGAGAATCGAAAATCATAGGAAGGTGAGCCACCACGGGAGTGTGTGCAAGTAGATTTCTGTCCACGAAAGTTGATGAGTAATCCTTTCAAAGAGGGTTGATGAAGCCCATGCGTTAAATGTTGTTCCCCTGCTCAGTCTACCCAGTTATTTTATTAACTGACTCTGTTGGTGTGCCAAAGGTGTATTTGTTGACATGACCATTTTATAAATATAATTACTGTCATTACTGTCGTTATAATCACTGTTAGATTGTACTATTTCACACACAAAAATAAATATTCAAACTGTAACTGGTAAGAAATACAAGTACGTTGCAAAGGATAAACACTAGAAGAAAGTTTAAGATTCGTGCCATGAAAAAGAAATAGCGTCCGTTGTTTGTGTTGTTGCCTAACTTCGGTTCGTGTGATCAGGTTGGCAACTGCCGTTTGGAGTTATCCAATCAGTTCTTTACACCGTCGATGCTATATCTTCGTCTCAGGGCCGCACTATAAAGCTAAACGTCAGGATTGACGAACGTGAATGTCTGGCGTCCCTGTTCTTCGTACGATAAATAAATCTGCAGCTCATTTCAGGCGTTCGGCACCTAGTAGCCTAATGTCGTAAAATAGAACTGGAATGTCACAAGACTATAAACACCACCAATGGTCCCCCATTCGGGTAACAAACTTAAATATTCATAAGATAGCTTTTTCACTGATTATCAATGAATAATTCAAGGATCAGATTTTCCTAGGCAGGCTAAAATGTATGAGTAATATTGGATTATCTGCAAAATATTACAAGACTAAACGTTTCTGCAAACAAATGTCGGAAAATAAACCTTCCATGGTGAAGCAGGTGGTGAGGTGGTGATGTGGCACACAGAATTTGGAATTAGGATAGCAAATTATGCCTCCCAGTTAATTTCAGAGTACCTGAGTAATTACTGATCATATTTTTGGAGCGACAACAGTCTTAAAGTTTGTGTTAATCGCCTCAGTGCTGTAATTATCATATTTGATAGCAAGCCAATACTGCCTCCAATCCAACAATAGCCTTGGGTGACAATCTTGTCGCTGAAAAATCATGAAAATTTTGACTTTTTTTCTTACGAAGTACTTCAAGAAGTTTATCACCTCCAGTTTAGCTAAGTGCACTGTTGATTTACGCAGAATGTAAGGGGTTGTTAACACAAACGATGAAAATTATCCAGTACACTGGTTGGTATAGTACTACTTTCCCCCCATATTTCTGAATATATATATTGTTACATAGCCTATGATTTCATCATCCTTTGTGTAATTTTAACGCACAGTATGCTGCATGTTTGATCACGAGCGTGTTCTGCCTCAGTCCCCCCCTTCTACCGTTATAGTAGAGTAAGTCGTCCTTTCAGTTGTTCAGAGCAGGATTGTCAGCTCTTTGTCCCCTAGGCTTCATTTGCGCGTCCTTCTTACAAGTTGTATCAAGCTCTGCCGGCCCCTATATAATGAGCTCAGTCTCTGCATTATTGCCACTTAGATCTGCTCCTCATTTTGTTCACATCTCTGTCCTCCCCTGTACCGTTATTATTGAGTGCTCAGGAAGTCTCCAACCATCTAGCAGCTGTGTAATTTGAGTATAAGTGTTGTTGCATTTTTTCTTGTGCTGTGTAGCATAGGGTTAATTCTTGGGCCTAGCGAGTTTTTTTTGTAATTTGTGTAAGGGTTCTTTGTCAGTCATCATTAATATTATTTTGTATCTGTAATAATTTATCTTGCATTAACTGAGCATTACCCAGTGTATTTTCATTTGATCAGGGCTGACTTAGGTAAATTTACTCTTGCTAATTTCGTGTTAATAGAGGCTATTGCAGTTAACCATATATTTAACCTGTTTTTTGCCATTACATTATCCTTATGAGTCCTGAATGTTTTGTTGTTAGTTTGAGCATTAAACTTTAACTTGTAATTTGACCTAACTCTTTTGTTTTGAACCTGGAACTTTACTGGACAGTAGTGACTCTTAGTATTCTCACTTAAAGTGTACATTATCTTTCTCTGTTCCGTAACATAAATTTGGCGACCTCTTATCAGGATATTCAGGATATTATCATAAGGATATTGCTTGATATTTTGTGACTGTGATTTATTCATGATGTCTACTATTACTTCACTTGATGAAGCCAAAGATTTTTTGTCAAATGTGCAAACAGTGTGTGATGTAGAAAACAGAACAAAGAATGAACTTAAGCTTGTTGCTCAACAATTGGGAATTGCTGTTCGCTCTCATCATTCTAAAGATCAAATTGTTGACATGATTAATGAAAGCTTGTTTAATGTAACTCCTCCAAATGAGCAAACGCAGATTGAATTAGCTAAGTTACAGCTAGCCCTGCAGGAGGCTCAGGCTAAGGAGGCGGAGTCTCGTGTTAAGGAGGCTGAATTTCAAGCACGTGCTAAGGAGGCTGAATCTCAGGCTAAGGAGGCAGAGTCTCAGGCTCGTATTCAGGAGGCACAGATACAGGCACAAATTGAACTTGCCAGGATTCAGGCAGACCATGAGTATCGCATGAAACAAGGTGGAACTGGATCATTTAGCTCTGATGATTTTGATGTGGCTAAAAATGTTCGACTTGTCCCTCCTTTTAATGAATCTGATTTAACAAAGTATTTTCAGTTGTTTGAGAGGGTAGCTACAGGTTTTAATTGGCCTAAAAAGTATTGGCCAGTACTCCTTCAAACTGTTCTCACCGGTAAAGCTCAAGTAACTTATGCATCTTTGCCTCAGGATCAATCTGATAATTATGATGTAGTTAAGAGCTTGATTCTTAAGGCCTATGAGCTTGTTCCTGAAGCCTATAGAGTAAAATTTAGGACAACTTGCAAGCAAGATAAGCAATCCCATGTTGAGTATGCAAAAATCAAAGAAGATCTGTTAGAGCAGTGGTTAAATTCTAAGAATGTGGATTCGGATTTTGGTAAATTTAAACAGATGATTTTGCTGGAGGACTTCAAGTGGTGTATTTATAAAGATGTAAGCCTATATCTTGATGAGAAAAGAATAGATAATTTGTCTGATGCTACATTTTTAGCTGATGAATATGTTCTCATTCACAAGAGATATTCTAGAGAAAAAGGGAAAGCTGAGAGTAAGTACGTTGCCTCTACTCAGAGTACAGGTAACAGGAAAGAGAATAAAGATGATGTTTCTCAGGAAGTAAATACCAGCTTCACCTCTAGATTTCAGAAAAGTAAATGTACTTATTGTAGTAAGCTTGGTCATACTACGGAGAAATGTTTTAGGAGACAGCGTGATGTGAACAAAAAGGAGTCTTTAAATGTTCAGTCAATTGGTCTAAGTGTCCACTCTTGAGAGTTCCCAGAATTTTTTAACTGAGTTAACTGAACCTGCTTTGAGGGGTAGCTTAAATTCTCAGGATGGAGCTCCTCTTTTGAGCAGTAACGTAGGTGACACTCTCAAGAGTTCATGTGCTAATTTCCTGTCTGATGGTTTTGTCAGTCCTCTGGACAGTAATGACAGGAAATCAGTTAAAATATATCGTGATACAGGTGCTTGCCAATCCCTTATGCTGACTAGTGTTCTAAGCTCTAATGTTAATTCCTCTGATGAAACTGTAATCTTACAAGGTGTAGGGAATAATCACTTCTCTGTCCCTCTGTGCAGAGTGAATTTAGAGTCTGGTTTTGTTAATGGTTCCGTTATGGTTGGGTTGGTTGAGACACTCCCAATGTCAGGTGTAACTTTCTTACTTGGAAATGATATTGGTGGAAGTCAAGTGTGTCCAGCTCCTCAGTTGTCTAGTGAGCCAGAGGCTGCGTCCCAGGATTGTGATGTCCCTGATGTGTTCCCTGCATGTGCTGTCACTAGGGCTAAGTCTAAAGTTACTGGTGATTTAGAGGATAATGATGATGATGATGTTATCCTAGCTGACACTTTTCTTGCTAATTTGGACCACTCGACAGATGAGGCAATACCCCATAGTGTTGATAATTTGTCTCGTCAAGAGTTGGTTGAGTTGCAGGTTGCTGACCCTGAGTTGAAAGGTCTAGCTAACTCTGCTTACAGTGAAGAAGAGTCAGCCGGTGCTTCTACTTGTTATTATGTAAAGTCAGGAGTACTTATGAGGAAGTGGAGACCCCCAACAGCATCAGCTGACTGTGAATGGGAGGTTGTACATCAAGTTGTCATCCCTCGTGTTTGTAGGCAGGATATCATTAGAGTGGCTCATGATTCCTGTTTGGCAGGACACCTTGGAGTGAGGAAGACTGTGGCACGCATTTTGAAACACTTCTACTGGCCAGGTATATTCAGGGATGTTTCCTGGTATTGTAAGTCTTGTCACACCTGTCAAGTTGTGGGGAAGTGTAATCAGACCGAAAAGGTTGCACTTCTAGTTCCCATTCCTCCTTTTGAGGCGCCATTCACCTGTGTGTTGGTGGATATTGTGGGCCCTCTTCCTAAGACTTCTTCAGGATTTTCTTATGTGTTGACCCTGATTGATATGGCTACTCGTTATCCTGAAGCCATTCCACTTAGAAATATCTCAGCAAAGAACGTGGTTAAGGAAATGCTAGGGTTCTTCACAAAGTTTGGTCTGCCCAAGGAGGTACAGTCAGACCGGGGAAGTAATTTCATGTCGAATGTTTTTAAGCAGTCTCTGAAAGAGTTGGGCATCACCCAGATCACGTCTTCAGCTTACCATCCCCAGACCTAAGGAGCGTTGGAGAGATATCATCAAACACTCAAATCGATGCTCAAGAAATACTGTTTGGAACATCAGAAAGACTGGGATAAAGGTCTTCCATTCGTTGTGTTTGCTGCAAGAGAATCTCCAAATGAATCACTGGGCTTCTCACCTTTTGAACTACTGTTTGGCCATGAAGTAAGAGGATCCCTTAAGTTACTCAAGGAATGCTGGCTGTCGGAGGAAGATGACGTCAACCTGCTGGAGTATGTGATGAAGTTCAAAGAACGGCTGTCCACTGCTTTACAGCTGGCGAGAGAGAATTTAGGAGCTGCTCAGAAGATGAAGACTTGGTATGATAAGAAGTTCAGGTTACGCCACTTTCAGCCAGGAGATCAGGTTTTGATTCTGCTACCGGTTCATGGGCAACCTCTTCAAGCCAAGTTTAGTGGTCCTTATTTCGTGGAGAAGAAACTCAGTGATGTCAACTATGTCATCGCCACACCAGATTGTAGAAAGAACAAGCAACTATGTCACATCAACATGCTAGAGTTATATCACAGGCGGGACGAAAATAATCCAGTCTGCACTGTAGCTGTTCCACCCAAGTCTGCAAGTGAAGCTCTCCCATGCAGTATGAGCCTGAGTGATAGTTTGGGGAAGAATCCTGATATCATGAATAATCTCCAGACTAAGCTTTCTCATCTACCTCCCGAGGAAAGGCAGGAGTTTTCGGCATTACTGCAGGAGTAGCCACAAGTGTTCCGTGCCACTCCAGGAAGAACCACTGTGTTGATGCATGATGTCGATGTTGGAGACGCAAAGCCAATTAAATTGCCTCCTTACCGTGTGAACCTGGTGAAAGTTCCTCTCATCCAGAAGGAGCTTGGCTACCTGTTGGACCACAAGATGATTGAGCCCTGTCAGGGCGAGTGGAGTTCTCCTGTCACTCTAGTCCCTAAGCCAGGTGGGTCACAGCGGCTTTGCATCGACTACAGACGTGTTAATCAGATCACCAAAACAGACACTTACCCTCTCCCTCGCGTGGAAGATTGCATAGACAAGATCAGAAAGGCTAGGTACATAAGTAAGTTTGATTTGTTAAAGGGATACTGGCAAGTACCTATGACTGAACGTGCTAGGGAGATCTCATGTTTTGTAACACTAGGAAAGACTTTTGCATGTTCTGTAATGCCATATACAGATTGTTTTAGAGTAATAAGAAATTTCCTTTGTAAATTTCTTTTTTCTTTGTGGGGAGGTGTTACATAGCCTATGATTTCATCATCCTTTGTGTAATTTTAATGCACAGTATGCTGCATTTTTTATCACGAGCGTGTTCTGCCTCAGTCCCCCCCTTCTACCGTTATAGTAGAGTAAGTCGTCCTTTCAGTTGTTCAGAGCAGGATTGTCAGCTCTTTGTCCCCTAGGCTTCATTTGCGCGTCCTTCTTACAAGTTGTATCAAGCTCTGCTGGCCCCTATATAATGAGCTCAGTCTCTGCATTATTGCCACTTAGATCTGCTCCTCATTTTGTTCACATCTCTGTCCTCCCCTGTACCGTTATTATTGAGTGCTCAGGAAGTCTCCAACCATCTAGCAGCTGTGTAATTTAAGTATAAGTGTTGTTGCATTTTTTCTTGTGCTGTGTAGCATAGGGTTAATTCTTGGGCCTAGTGAGTTTTTTTTTGTAATTTGTGTAAGGGTTCTTTGTCAGTCATCATTAAAAATATTTTGTATCTGTAATAATTTATCTTGCATTAACTGAGCATTACCCAGTGTATTTTCATTTTATCAGGGCTGACTTAGGTAAATTTACTCTTGCTAATTTCGTGTTAATAGAGGCTATTGCAGTTAACCATATATTTAACCTGTTTTTTGCCATTACATTATCCTTATGAGTCCTGAATGTTTTGTTGTTAGTTTGAGCATTAAACTTTAACTTGTAATTTTACCTAACTCTTTTGTTTTGAACCTGGATCTTTACTGGACAGTAGTGACTCTTAGTATTCTCACTTAAACTGTACATTATCTTTCTCTGTTCCGTAACAATATATATATATATATATATATATATATATATATATATATATATATATATATATATATATATATATATATATATATATATATATATATAACGTATAAGATTATAATTACAATATTATAATACATTACATAGCAGGAACTGCAGATATCTGAGTTAGGTCAGCGTTGGGAAATGGTTGGATAGGTTTGTGTTGTTCAACAGCTTCAGTTTGCCTTTATACTGTAAGTTACAGTACTGGGTAAAAAAATAGAGTACATGAATTTTTCATCAATATTGGCAAATAAACGACCGTTTTTCTTCGCTATATTTATATGTAGTTAGTTTTGGCACCGATGTAATTAATGAGCTGGTTTAGGTGGTTAAGATGCTATTTACTTAACATTTCAGTCAAGCACTAAGATTTTGTCATAAGTACGCCTGTGCTGACTTTACTAAAAAGAATCTATATCAATTTCTTGGGCATAACTATATATCTATCTGTAGTCAGGCACCTTAATTAAATAACTGCATACACCACGATGGCGAGAACATTGCATCATGTTTCATGTGTGTGATGGGGAACATTGCCTTAAAACATTCAGTACATTTTCTAATGACTAAAACGGAATATTCACGTGTTTCAGATATTAACAGCACAGTCAGTGCCAGAAAGACAGGCATCGATATGAACAAAAAGATTAGCTATCAATAATTTGCTGTGCAAAATATGCTTCGTATTGTACAAAATATGGAGGGTAAATGCACAGCTATACAAATCTCGTAATCACCTTTCTGATCGCCTGTGTTTGGTGTGGCAAATCTGAATAATTATCAGTAATCATTACAGATCGGTACAACTTAAAAAAAAAAAAAATAAATCGCTCTCAATCCCGCGCATTAATCTGCAGACATTAAATTGCAAGCGCAACAGGTACCCCCCAAATATTGCTCATTTACCACAATTTGTATACAGATGCATCGGATGAGTATGGAATGGTGGCGGTGCATGTGAGTGTAAACAGATGTATACAGTATATACAGGGCTGAGGTGCTGGTGTTTGTAGACATGCGTAGATAGAGGTTTGAGGTGCATGTTTGTGTTGCCAGGTGTGTGTGTGTGTGTGTGTGTGTGTGTGTGTGTGTGTGTGGAGAGGTGAGAGGTGCAGGTCTGTGTAGATAGGTGTGAGGGGCATGTGTAAGTAGATAATAATGTGTAGACAGTTGTGTGAAGAAAAGTGATCGCTGACCAGTGTGAGGTGCAGGTCTCTGTAGATAGGTGTGAGAGGCATGTGTAAGTAGATAATTATGTGTAGACAGTTGTGTGAAGAAAAGTGATCGCTGACCAGTGTGAGGTGCAGGTGTGTGTATACAAGTGTGAGATACATGGGTGTATGGATTGGTGTGGGCTTAGAACAGCAATGAGATGCTGGTGTGTGTAATCAGGTGTGAGGTGCTGGCCTTGCAGGTGTTGGATGCTGGTATGTGTAGACAGATGTTGTGTGCTAGTGTATGTAGACAGATGTAAGATGCAGGTGTGTGTAGAAAGGTGTAAACATGTGTGCATAGACTGGTGTGTGTGGGGGGGAGGTAAAGGGTACAGGTGTGTTTAGACAGGCATGAGGTGCTGGTGTGTGTATACAGATATGAGATGCTGGTGGGTATAGACAGATGAGTGATGCGCGTGTGTGTGAACAGATTTGTAATGCAGGCGTGTGTTGCCAGGTGTTTGCAAATCAGTATGATGTAAGTGTGCATTGACACGTGTGTGTGATGTAGTTGTATCTGGGCAGGTGTGCGATGCACTTCTGTGTAGACGTGTGTGTAAACAGATATGTGATGCACAGGTGCAGCCAGGTTTCTGTAAATAGATGTTTGATGCAGGTGTGAAGGCACGTGTGTGGTGCAGGAGGTTTGTCCAGGTGTATTGTTGTTGTTGTTGTTGTTGTTGTTGTTGCTGCTGCTGCTGCTGCTGCTGCTGCTGTTGTTGTTTTCGTTGTTGTTGTTCAACTGATTGAGCAGGCTCGTTGACCGATGGTAAGCTACACTCTCTATGGGATTATCCCATAGGTTCCCAGCACAGTTGGCATTGTGTCTGCGTCTTTGTGTGACGTGTGCTGTGCAGTGCTCCGTTGTGTGTGTTATGTTGTACGGGCTTATTCTACAAGCTGGGCACTTGTTTTCTGAGATTCCGCCCAACCCAATTCTGAGCTGATAGTTAAGTACTTAATGATGACTTCCTCTGAGCCTAGCTAGATGAACTCAATCATCTCTGTTTAAGAACATCTTCGATGGCTATTGTATTGCCCTGCAAATGAAGTGTGTATGGTGGTATTTCCTCATTGCTAGCTTTGGAAAGTCTAGGGGTGGAGTATTGTTGTAAAGGGTTTGATAATGCTCATGTAAAGGGTTTGATAATGCTCTTATAAGTCTACATGTGTTGTGTCTCTGTCATGTAATTACAGAAGTGTTGTGTACTGGCCCAGCTGCTACATAGAACTGTGTGCCATCTCGCATCAAGGTAATCTATGAGAGAGGCTTTAATTTAAAAGTGCAAATGATCTGCGGGAGTGGTTCTGGTGTCGCCAGTGGTGATGCATAGAGGGTTGGTCTGTATGATCTGCGACATGTTGTGAATATTGAATAGGCTGGAAACCCATCACTGATCCAATGTACTGGTTGTACAGCAAGGAAAGTGTTTCTTTTTGTTGCCCAAAGTTTGACCCCGTGGTTACCCTGAGTGTAATGAGTCTGGAAGGGGCGGGGGGGCACTGCCTCTTGGTGTCTTGTACACATGGTCTTTGAAGGTGAGTCCGACACACATACATTGTTAAGTGAGATGTGAGAGGAGTTCCTGCATTCATGTTTACTGTTGGTGATGAATGAGATAGATTTGGCTGGGGCAATCATTAGCCTGTTGTCCTTCACCTAAGTCTGCAGTGTGCTCAGGTAGTCCTGTCGCAGCTTGCAGGATGTGTTTGCAGTGTGGTGTCTGGTTGTTAAGGTGGTATCATCTGCATGTTAAACAATGTTAATAGATGGCTGGAATAAGGAAATATCATGCATGTATAGACTGAAGAGTGTGGGTGAAAGAATGTATCCCTGTGGAACACTGTTAGAGATATTTTATGTGCATGATGATTTGCCCAGGAATGCAACATGTGCCTGTCTACCAGACATATAGTGCACATGCTAGCGTTATGATGTTTTCAGTATTTGTGTGTGTATATAATTGGTGACTAGATTGCGTCAATTGCTGGGTTTGATGGCTTTGAGTAGTATGCACTTCGGTGGAGTCTCGGAGTTGATGCCATCCGATGCTTCTCTGGTGAGATAAATCAGTGAGGTGTTTGTAGTGGTTTGACTTTCAGGAGAATGAGGGCAAGTTACATTAAATGGTGTGATAAGTATCACTATGGAGCAATACGAAGAAGAGTGTGTTTGGTCCTTGTTTGATATAATTATAGAGATAACTGGGATGTACACTCACACCAAAAAGTATCGGGGCACACTTGACGCAAAGCACTTTGAGACACGGACGGTGGCTTCTGGGAACTGAACAAAGATTTTTCCCCATGCTGATAAACATGCTGTCTCAAGGATGCAATATATGGCTTGTTTATGACATTTTCTAGTCCGTATTAATATTATATGTATAGCAAAGTAGTTACAAGTAAATCTTACCGAGAATTCGTTAGCTATAATGGTCATTTCGGATATCATCGTGCCTTCCCTGCACGATACTTTTTGATGTGCATGTACATGGTCCTAATTATTAGGAATGCTGCAGCGTGTGGGGAAGCAGCTGCTGATGTTTGTCAGGGCCTGAGTGCTTTGTAGTCTTAAATGTTTCAGGTGCATTTTTTAATGAATGGAAGAATGACCAAATTCTGTAACTAGAATCTTGCAAGATTGTTCTCTTGTAGAAGAAAAAAATAACAGTGAGCCAATAAAGAAGGAAATTTGTACTTTGCACAGGAAAAAACAGCCCGTATGTTACCACTATGCGGGGAATCGAACCCGGGACTCTCAGGTGAAAGCCAGGCAGCAGTCCATTACGCCCCGACCAGGTAGAAGTTATCACACATTGTCACAATTTTGTAACCAATGTTCCTCCGACCACTGTGGGCCTGAAGAGGATGAGATAACCCCCTGGCACTCGGGCAAGTAGATGCCTTTAATCGTTCCCAGGCACTTACGGTAAGTCAGAATGAAGAGAGAAACCTATTCTTTACACAGGAAAAATCATGCAAAACATTAACACAATGCCGGGAATCGAACCCAGGACTCCCAGGTGAGAGCCAGGGAGCAATCCACTACCCGGTCGTGGCGTTGTGGATTGTTGTCTGGCTCTCACCTGAGAGTCGTGGGTTCGATTCCCGGCATAGTGGTAATATATTGGATGAACAGAGTCAAATTAGCGATTCCTTCATTTCGAAAAGCCTGGACGCACTGCATTTAAAGACAGACAGTCATTTGCAGAGGGAAATACAGACTGATGAAGACAATTCCATAGCTGACGTTTTGTATACTGGGAGTATCTATCAACTCTTGCATTAGACAAATGGACAGCAATGACTTGAGATTCCACTGCTATACGACTGCTTGGCACACGCCAAAATGAAGGGGGAATGCAAGCACTGTTCAGAAGCACAGTGACTATTGAGGTAGAGACAGAAAAGAGATAAAGATCTAACAGAGCAACGAACAATCAGAGGCTGAAGGGAGCTAGTAAAAGCAAGAGGATTAATGAGACGAAAAACATTTGACTACACATTGTTGACAAGAACTGTAACTGCGAAATCCCCCACACTTAATTGTTGCATTGTACACAAGGAGGAGTAAACCGAAGCATAAATTTTGCATCTGTTCCCGGGCAAAGAAAGCATGGAGTTGGTTTAGCTCACTCAATCTCTTGAAAGTAAATTTTTCAGTTGATGTAATATGATCATTCTTTGCTATGTGACGAGAGAATGAAACCCCAAGTATGTTCAGAGATGATCCGGGATTGAGTTGGACCTTGTTAAATATTAAAGGATACACATGTGAAAGATTTTGGTGGGTCGAAAGATGTAGGAACTGAGTTCTGAGTGCATTGAAAACAAAAAAGTTACTGATCCCACTCGGCTTGTACAGTTCTTTGTTTCCTTGATAATGATATGTGTGTTCTGGAGTCAGTAATGTTGCAATGTGATCGAATGAAAAGGACTGCATGTTTTTTTTTTTTCAAACTCAGTTCAATGAATGATGGTGTTAAGAGACTTGTGTTTCCATAATCCTCGCCAGCATGTTTGCCTGTTCTTTGTAGGAAGAGATGAATTAGGTGATAGGTGATGGCGGCGTGGGTCTTGGAGGCGCATGTTTGTTTTTCAGTTATTTCAGTGACACTGGCTTTTTTTTTTTTTTTTTTTTTTTTTTTTAAGAGTCGAGAGTGATCTATGGAGTGATTAAGTACTGTGACAAAAGCGTTCCAATTTTCAGTTTTCTTTTTACTAATTTTGTGTTTGATATGATTGTTTAGTTCTTGGTGCCTTATGATGGTGCCATGTTTATTTGAGAGAAGGGAGTTGTGTTTAGGTCTGTAGCGTTGTCTTATAAGGCGGGCAATCTCTCGTGTAAGGTTTGGGTTGTATTGTCTTTTGTCTGTGCTGAGCATGATGAACTTTATAAGATTCCTGTTGAAGTTGGTGATGGGTTTGTTGTTTACTGTGCTGAAGTGTTCGGGTTCTTCATTGACTTTCGTCCAGTCTGTTTTCTTCTGGCTTGCATAAGAAAGCGTGATGGTCTTGGTTTCAAGTGCTTCTGTGGTGATAATGATGGAGATATAATATAGAGGGAGTCAGATTCCGTTCGCCAGGTGGATGTGAAGGGCAAGTGTTGGCAAACAGAATGTAATGTTTGGGTGTCCTGGGATGTGTCATTGTGACTGTACATGTTCCTGAGTTGTGAGGCAATGTGTGCAGGCATGTGTAGGAAGCAAATATATATGCAGATGAGTAGTGTGATGGTGGAGTGTGTGTGTGTGTGTGTGTGTGTGTGTGTGTGTGTGTGTGTGTGTGTGTGTGTGAGAGAGAGAGAGAGAGAGAGAGAGAGAGAGAGAGAGAGAGAGAGAGAGAGAGAGAATGTCGCTGTGAAAAAAATGTGAAGCAAGTATATTCAGACAGGTATTATATGTAGGTGTAAGTCACTGAGCTTTAAACGCCAGTCATTGATATTAGTTTAATGTCAGAGGCGAAAATTCAGAGTCAGTAAAACGGATACTACTAAACCGACTTACGAACATAGTGTAATTTCATTTTAAAAAATAATAATATTATCTCGCATGGTGTATACACAAAACTGCAGGAAAAGATAGTAGGGAAATTATTTGCTTGTTATGAAAATTTAGCATTATCTAGGGGTAAATTAAACTCGTGCAAGCAGTCTCTTCCACATTCACTAATCAAACTATTGTGTTCAGAAAATCGTGTTCATTTGGTGCAGGAAATTACATTCAGGAACCGTATATTTACAAAGGAATAAATATCCATATCGCATATATTGCTTTGAGAGAGAGAGAGAGAGAGAGAGAGAGAGAGAGAGAGAGAGAGAGAGAGAGAGAGAGAGAGTAAAGTAGTGGTGCAGCATATTCAGAAATCTTTACCAGTTTTTATTAAAGATAGGTGAATAATTTTATTGATTTGACCAAGCAATATGTAACGATATCATATTCTCCTGGTGAAGCATATCAGCGTGATTGATTTTGCTGCTGGGGTGGTAGCAAGAATATCAAAGCTTTGATGCGGAGGGCGGCCAGTATCACTTGATACAGCAATGTGGCTCTGGAATGGAGCCGGCTTCCAGGGGAGTGCGCCCCCAAACTTACAGGAGCAACTGCATCTTCCGCCTTGGGAACAAAACAACCCCACAACCTCCCATTTTTCCCGGGACCAAGACCTCAATCAGTCGGGTGGGGTTCTTTTTCCCGCGTATGGACGGCTGCTCCTTATGCCATTTTTTCCATAGAAGGAACTTACTCTACAAGTCATTTCCTTCCTTACACTTACCAGAGACATTAAAACAATCCGTGACCCCAAGCACGATGTTGCTCTGATTGTTCACTACCCATTACAAGCACTAGGCAAACGTGTGGTTTCATTCAATGTCATTCTTGCTGAGGATGGGTCACCACCCCTTGCACTAAACTTTCAAATATCAGGCAACACCACAGCACGTGGGTGTGTGACAGATGCAACACATCTACAAACACCCTCCTGTCACTCCAGAAAGACTCACCCAGCCCTTTCAACAACCCTGCACTCCCACAACCATTGTTACCACAACTCAACTCCCGCCCACAAATGGTACACCTACAACGCAGAACCACACTAGGCACATACCACTTCGAACACACACAAAATAAACATAGTACTACTGGAAGTCGACTGACACGCAAGGCTCTCTCGCCTGCCATAAGCCTGTCATCCTCCATCCAATTTGTCCCCTAACAACATATCCCAGCATGTCCCCCTCCCTCACCCCCGGGGGCCATTCCGTATATTACATCATCATCGATCCGCATCCCACCTTCCTTCTTTCTAGATATTTTCACTTTCTGCAACCTACATTACATCTGAACTGTCATTTTCTTATGCCTTCCTTGTTCCAGTATTGTGACGCTGATTTTTCTTTTAGACCCACCGTTCTATCTTTTTTGTAAAACGTTATATAATATTCTTCATGATACTACTCGGTTTCCTTTAACCTATGAAACCATCATAAATAGAGTTTGTAGAGGCTGTACAGTACATCTCAGCCAAGCTTAAAATACTTCTTTGGAAATGGAAAAAAATATTAAACTGTACATTCCCGCCCACCTCTTCCGCAAAACTTGTTCTCTCCTGTCATGAATTACAGCCCTTTCCAACCGTCCTTTCTGGCTAACTGTAAGCCTTTGTCATCTTCTAACATGAATAACTGCGTCCCCTTATGCTCTTCTAAATCACAACCCTTTTCCACGCTCCCCATTCACAGACATTGGTCTTCTTTTTCTCGTCACATTTATTTTGCTTTCACTTCTCATGCTCCTTCTTACCTCGCTCCCTGCTCATCATATTATCCTCAAACAACTATTCCTATATTCCTACTTCTCTTTTTTTCTTGTATTTACGAAACTCAGTCATGATTCAATATTACAAAATATAAATCTTTAATTCAGTAGCCTCCAATCACCTGCTGCATACACTCAACCGGCGACCTACCGTGTTTCCTACTCACCAGCGTGTTATGCCCTATCATCATCTCTTTCTAATGCGAGATTATTGGTAACACCAATACTATGGACTGAAGCAGCGTCGACCCCATACCACGGTGCGTCTTTTGTCATGAAGGGGGGAAACAAATTTTAAATTATGGAATTAAAGTCTTCAGTTTTACTTTATTCTGGCTTACACTGGCGATCCTCACACTACGAGAAATTTATAGACTTTCTCTTCAAACAGTATTCAGCGGGTAATAATGACTCATGGATGTGAATGAGAACGTACTGACGAGCTCCAGAGGAAGAACTTGCCACTGACAATTAATAATTCACCTTGCAACTTACTAATTCAAAGCCAGGCTGTTGCTTTCGCCTCTCCTACCTTGCACGAACGGTTTTATTATGAATTAACATTAAAGAACTGGCTTAATTACCAGTTGTAATTAATGTTAAGAAAAGTTTGTGCATGCTGAGAGCAAAGTAAATTAAGTATGAATAATTTGGAAAAAATGAAACACGATTTTACATTTCATTGAGCTGAAAAGAAAAGCTGTAAATTTATTAATTACAACAGAATGAATGCTTACGTTACAAGAGAAATTAAAGCAAGTAGATTCGTCCAGTCACTCACTGGAGCTACGTACCATTCTTAAATCTAGAAAACAGAAAGAAAATACTTGAAAATGGAGAGGTGTGGAGTCAGAGAACTGCTACGACCCTGGGTGATCTGCCGAAGCCAAGACACCGATAAGACACCAGGGGTTGTCTCCACTGATCGCTGATGCATCGCTACTGTCATGCTCTACATCCGTGTCATGGGACAAGTCTCAGACTCAGCGGAGAGATATGAAGTCACAGAGCTATGAGAAGACTGGGTAATCTGCTGCTAAGACACCACCAATACACCAGGGGTGGTCTTTGGTGATCATTGCACTGTTCTGGAAACACGTCTCTCTGTCGTGGTTGCCCATCTCAGACTGTCTCTGTTCGCACGGGATGCCCTATGGCGATCGTGGGAAGAGGGCAGAGCTTCCTCTCCCAGCAGTTAAAGGGGCGGGGCGAACGATATACTGTATATCATACACACTTATTTCACTCAGTGCTACACTAATGTCTCTGCATAAGGACAGTCACTTCTGAAACGATTGTAAATGTTTTGAAAATTTACTGAAACTACAGTGTTGGTGCAGGACAGTTAGAAGCTGAGCAGAGTTCACTGAGATTTCCACTAGCATTCGAAGACTTCCATAATAATACAATGTCAAGAAAATGCGTCATTACACCCCATCAAAATGAAATTTTACTCTAGAAAATTTCAAGGAAACTAATATATATATATACATCCTAACTAGGCACACTCGATTCACACTGTGGTGTGTGTACTGTCTTGCTACAGTGGGAAATCAATGTTGTCAATGAGCATAAACAAGTCATATTTACGTTAATGACTGCAATCCTGATGGAAAAACTTCGTGATGGTGACAAATCCGGTACTCAGGTGAAGTGATTGAACATTTGCTACATTTATTTTAACACAACTAATTGTTATGTAGTGTGGTGTATGAAATACATGGTGTATGTGTGACAGTTATAGTGTAACTGTACCTATGTGTAAAATGGTATAACACAAAGCAGTAACAATATGCTGATGATGAGGGTAGAGAAGAGAAGGCAACAGTGCTCAAGCAGTAACAGAGACCTTGATGATCAAGCACGATAACACTGCTACATCTACTAACTGAACCTGGAAAATTATTCTGAGTTGGAGCATCAATAGTGTTAATGCGACAATTACAACCTGTATTAAATTAATGTTACCTTCTTCCTAGTGGTCAGCATATACTACAAAAGGTATGCCCTGGCTGAGAAATTCAGGTGCCAGCCAGAGCTTAGCACACAAGAGGTTGCTTTGAAATTCTTACCAGTTAGAGACTATTAAGAAAAGAAACTTAAGTTTTGATGTTTGTCCCAGGTTAAACCCTAAGGCCCCGTCCACACGAGCGGGCAATGCCTGATGGGCACTGCCCGCTGAGCGTATGTCCCTCGCTTCTCTAACAGTGTTACCAGATCAAACAGTTTCTGGTGGCCATTGGTCACTACTGGGCAGAATTGTTTTGTCGTCCACCCGGCAAGCATTGCCTCAACAACGGGCAAGGGTGTCACAGATAGTTTGCCAGTGGTTTCCCTGCTTATGACGTCATCTACACTCGTGCCCGCCAGCCACCTTCTAAATGTGTGAATTGGAATGGATTTGGTACTGATGTTTGCCCATCGGGCACTGCTCGCTCGTGTGGACGGGACCTAATACTGAGAGGAAACTCAGACTTCTACCCTTATAACTAATATAGGTAGAGCTGGAGAATCTCTTTGCAAACTTGGGCTGGTTACATTTTAACACCCATTGCGGGTGTGAACACCCATATGGATAAACTAGCCCTGGAGATAGAATCACAAGGTAATTCAAGCACAAAATCGAAATGCCTCTGCGAGGTTCTCGAACCTCCCTCCTTAGCCTATGACATACATGTATATACAGATCCAGGATGAACTATGTCTTACAGAAACACTGTACAGGTCCCTATTTGGGTTAATTATTGGCCAGCAGGTGAGACATCAGGTCCATACCCACATTGTCACTGCCCATGATATACCTGACAACGAGGTTGAATAGACGAGTTTCCTGTCAAAATATTTTTTAAGTAAGATATTTATACAGGAAAAAATTATGCAGAAAACTATATGCCAACCATCTTATCCAAAAAAAAAAAAAAAAATGTGGAGATATATGAAAAAATAATAAATAACGTAGCTGATAAATCACATGACTCTGAAACGGCCTCTGATTGGTTGTGACATCGCTACTCACACGGAGGCAGCGTAGTCCACTATATGTTTAACCTGCGTACACTGTGCTTATTTCTGACCTCCAAGAATGCCCCCTGACAAGAGGAATAATTGCTAGTGTTTCGTTCCAATGTGTAAGAGCACAGACAAAAGCACACCTAGGAATTTATTTCCCTGTGTACCGGCCAATAAGAATAATCGAAAACAGTGGTGTCTGGCTGCTCGTCGAAGTTCCCAGTGCTGGAGTGCAGTCTTTCCTATCTATTTATCTATTGCCAGATGCCACAATCCCGTAAAGGATGGTCGTTGACTTTGAGTTATTTGTTTTACGGGGAGGGGCACTAACCCTCCACCAACCCACTTGTTGACACACAGGGAGCACGTATGGTTTGGTTATATGGTTACCACCCAGCGTTGTAAATGGTTTCCTGGCTTACAGGAAACCATTTGGCTTGTCACTCAGTGTAAAGCCATCTGTAAAAGAAAGAAAAGTAATAAGAAGTGACAGGAAAGATGGGAGAAATAGGAAGAGAGGAGGGGAGGCACAGAAAAAAAATGATAAATGCTAAGGAAGAAGTAGGCAGCACTACAATCAAGTGAGTGGATGACGGTCGCCACCACCTACCACTGTTACTGTTGTGAAAATATAGTTTTCTCCATCATATATGTTCATACGCACCTAATTATCTGTAATCCGGTCAATGAATTGTGCATAATTTAACTATTAATAGAAAATTAGGGTTCAAAGTGAAAACATGCTAAGATTAGCAAATACTTCTACTTTAGATTCCCAATATGTCTTGACTGACTTCTATTTTGCACAAATACTGACTTACAGTGCAAATAAATGTATTTGCATGCTTAAGTTAAAATTTATACATAATAGAAGTCTGCCAAGGCGAGTTGTTGAGACAAAGGAGAAACACTTCCATTAACCATGGCGTATTTTGCTCTGAATCCAGATTTTTAACCCGTCACGTCCCGAGGTTTTCCGCATCTCCGACATCCCCCAGTCCCAAGGTATTTTCGATTTTTTTTTTTTTTGGCTAAAACCTTCGCTTTTGGTGAGAAACATCGAAAATTCATAGAGAAATCGCTCACCTGAGGTTTAAAGTGCCCAATCCAGGTAGGAGTTCCTCCTTACCTGAGTGGGTTTTCTAACATGCTGGCACCAAAGAAAACGAGTTCTATGGGAGGGTAACTATTTTATCCACTCATAAACGGTATTTATTTATTTACTTTGTACGAATGTATATGTAGTATGTGAGTATATTGGTTTTCAAGCAGTAATAAAGGCATTATAAGCATTGTTTCACTCACTAACTAATCACCATACCTGACCTTTTTTTGCCACATTACCTGATCATTATTTCTGGCTGTTTCTTCTTCTAATGCTATGTAAACATTGTCCTCCATATTGTCATCGATTGGGGAATCACTCTGGCCCTGAATATCTTTACTAGGCAGGTCACTGGTAACAGGTCCTTTGCCAAGACAATGGCATGAGGGGGGGAGCGGGAAGGTTATGCAGTGTAAGGCATTGTCCCTGCTTGGCATCTTGTAGAGGAATAGTGGAAGGTGTCCCGTGTATACATACGAAAAATCACGTGCGAAAATTGAAAATTGTGCAAATTAGGGACCTTGCAATTGCACGACGTACTGGTACGTCGCCGGGACTGGCAAATGCAAATCGTTGCAACGTACCCATACGTCGACGGGATGGGGCGGGTTAAATTAACAAATTAAGCTCAAAACTTGGACCAGATTGCAGGTAATTAGGTATGTATGAAGCAATATGGTGATAAAATCTATAACACACCGATTAAAAGTGCCGATTCGGTGTTGATTCAGTAAATGACCGCCAAATAGTATTTCATCACACCCTCCTGAAGGTACAGTACTAGAGTCACTCACTGAAACTGTTCTTTCAGAAAACTAATAATCTATCTATCTATTGCCAGACGCCTTAATCCCATATGGAGTGGCCACAAACAAATCGCCTCCACGTCGCCCTGTCCCCCGCCATTTCACTGCCCTGCTCCCAATTCACACACCCCTCTCTCATATACCTCTCCACTCCATCCCATCTCATCCTTGGCCTTCCCCTCCTTCTCTCTCCCTCCACCTCACTCACATACATTCTCCTCGTCAGTTTCTCACTCTGTATCCTCTCCACATGGCGAAACCACCTCAGTGTGATTCTCCTAACACTTCCAATCACATCCACATCCACACCACAATGCTCCTTCACATCCTCATTTGTCAGCCTGTCTCTACACGTGCCTCCACAGGCTCCTCTCAAAAAACTAATTTCCACTGTTCTCACTCTTGACTTGTGTCCCTCCAACAACGTCCAAGCTTCACTTCCATACATTAGAGTTGGTATCACAATACAGTCACGTAGTAACTTTTTCATTTCCATGCTCACTTCCCTGTTTCTTATCACTGTTTTCAAGGAACCAGCAACCTTCCTTCCTTCCTTGTTGTACCCTTTCTAGCACTTCACCCTCCAAACTTCCATTCTTACTCGTCACACTACTCAAGTACTTGAACGTACTCACATTTCCATTTCCTCACCATCCAACCTCACTGTACATTCACTAGCTTCACTTCTCTTGAAGACCATAACTTTACTTTTCCCTACATTCACCTTTAGATTCCGTTTCTTACACACTCTCCCAAACTCCTCCATGAAGCCTTGCAGCTCCCCCTCATCTTCACTTAACAACGCAGTATGATCTGCAAACAACTGTACAGGGAGTTTCCAAACACTGCCCTCTCTCACGAGGGCTGCTCCTGTAAGTAGACATAGCCGAGGAGTGTAATTATACAGAGAAGGTTTTCTGGCCACCAATTTCGATAGCGTGGTTTTAGGTACCGATACCTGTAATGAGATAGGACACTTGAATATGGATCATTAAGCTCAGCCAGAATTAAGTAGTGAGACGTAGTGTCAACAAAGTGAGTTACAGCACTCTCGGGTAACAAGGTTTATTGCACAAAGTTATAAAAGAGAAGAGCTACAGCTTAGTAGAGCGTGATGTTAACGTTGGACCTTCTCACCAGCCTTCTTTCCCCTTTCTCTCACTAACCCCATTCTGATTTGAAGGGAATCTCTCCGACATTATATAGAGCGTGGGGAGGATGTGTATGGTAAATTTCCTATCAAGTAGACTAACTGGCTAGGGCTGGTTACTCCACGTGTTTTAGATATGTCATGAAATTCTTGTTCATCTGGCCTACGAGGTAGTTTGAGATGCATCGTATGGCTTAAGAATTCTTGATGGTCTGGGACAACAAGGGATGTGGATATATATCGTGTGAATTGACATTCCTGGTTCGTCTAGGCAAGGGTATGTGTTCTTTAACTCTTCCTGGAGGACTCAGACATAACTGCCTGTTCTACATATTGATACCTATAGCTACATACAGTAGTTACATATAGTATTGTGTTATATTATGCCTACATATCGCTCGGTCACGCGAAACTTGCAATTATCGACAGTAATAATCATAACATATTAATGGATACTAGATGCAAAATTACAGTCAATTTGTAAGTGAAATACATAATATTGTGAAGGTTACATAATTGGGATAATGTAGTTATTGTAGTTATGAAATTGTACATGTATAATATAACAGTAATATTAAAATAATACAATGGCAAGTCTACTGTAGTCAATTACACAATATATATGAGAAGGACTTGCTGTATATATATATATATATATATATATATATATATATATATATATATATATATATATATATATATATATATATATATATATATATATATATATATATGAGATATGGTAGTATAAAAAGTAAGCCTATATTATGTGTAACCCATATTTTGTATATAATATATAAACAATATTTACAATATTTACTCAGCTCTGTCTCACCTGTACAGAACAGTTCTTAATCACTGATTTCAGGTTATCAATCCTTGCTTGCATTCTGTGCATGGCCAAAATTAATACAATAAATATGATGGAGAAAATTACGAAGATGACTGGAGCTGGGCTGTATACATAATATGAGTTAAACATAATCGTACTGTATTCTTCCCAATGTTGTATTGTCTGATTAATTGTTTGGATGGTTTCATACTTGGGTTAAGTCAGATTAATGTGTGCACTTACATTTAAGTTCATCCTAAGCAGCGGCTGGAAGTATTTGTGTGTGTGGTTGAGAATGGCATAATGGTTTTTAGTGGGCAATTTGAGTGAAATAGAAGAACTGTGAATGTCCAATGCGTTGATGATGGATGAGTTTATCTGAAGCAAATGTGAGGTTGCAAAGATGAGGGATGTCATGATCTTTTATGATGGCCATTTCACAAGGGACTGTCTCAGCTGGCTGAGACATGAAGATGTACGCAGAACAAAGGTGAAATGCATGTAATGACGTGCGACATTTGTGTTCAACTGTTGTTTCACTAGTGAAAGTGACAGCGTCCTGTTTCGTGGAGACCATGATGACTTCTGTTTTGATGTTGATGGTGACTATTGAGTCATCTTTCTTAGAAGGCAAAGGGTATATATGATAGACTGTGAAAAAATCATCCGTTACGAATGGTACATGAACTACTCTTGATGTTGTGAGTGTTGCTTCAAAATATGGATAACATAACATCAGATTTTTTTCCTCAAACAAAGGTTTCAATCCAAGCTTATGTATGCCTTGACTAATTATTTACCGAAGGTTGTTAATGGGTAGTAAATTAATGGTGATCCTTCCATTACCAGCATTAGTAATTCCTTTCATGAAGGCCTGATACTAAGTGTAGTATTATTACATCAATATTTTCTATGATCACAGAGAGGTCTTGGAATAGTGTATTGTTACCTTCTAGTGCACTTACTTTCTCCACAATTCCTAGAGTTGATGCCTCTGCCTTCCTTAGGTTCTTTACAGTCGTCAGCATTAAGGTGTTCTGAGTATCAGCTAACTTAGGTTGGTATGAGAGAATTTGTGCAATTTTGTTAATTTTTTTATTTATTTCCTCTAGATCATTTTCTGTTGCTAGTCCAAAAATGTTGCCTAAAATTGCTCCACATAGGTCGAACAAACCGCGTTTGTTACATGTATGTGTGATGTCGTTTCTTGTGTCCAGTGTGTTGCTTCCAGCTGATGGGATATCCTGGATCATGGTGATCATTACGTGCTTAGCCTTTTCTAGTTTCCAGTCAGTTAATTAATTTAACCAGTCACTTCCCGAGCTGTTTTGCACCTCCGACACCCCCCAGTCCCGTGCTATTTGGGAAAAAATTTTTTTGGCTAAAACCTCAGCTTTTGGTGAGAAACATAAAAAATCCATAGAGAAATAGCTCACTTGAGGTTTAAAATACTCGATACAGGTAGCAGTACCTTCTTACCTTACTGGGTTTTCTATCAGGCTGGCTCCAAAAAAAAAGAGTTCTATGGGAGGGTAACTATTCCACAACACTCATAAATAGTATTTATTTATTTGGTACGAATTTATATGTAGTACGAGAGTATATTGGTTTTCAAACAGTAATATAGGCAATATAAGCATTGTTTCACTCACTAACTCATCAACATACCTGACCTTTTTTGGCGACATTACCTGATCATCATTTCTGACTATTTCTTCTCCTAATGCTATGTAAACTTTGTCCTCCACATTGTCATCAATTGGGGAATCACTCTGGCCCTGAATGTCTTTATTGAAGAGGTCACTGGTAACAGGTGAATTGCCAAGACAGTGGCGTGTGGGGGGGGAGGTTATGTGGTGTAAGGCATTGTCCCTGCCTGGCATCTTGCAGAGTAATAGAGGAAGGTGTCCCGTATACACATACGAAAAATCACGCGTGAAAATTGAAAATTGTACAAATTATGAACCTTGCAACTGCATGACGTACCAGTACATCGACAGGACTAGCTGTGACAAAATGTTGCGACGTACCCATACGTAGATGGGATGCCTCGGGTTAATTCAGCTACTTCCTGTGTGGGGTGATCATGTGAAGAAGGGTGTCTTAATACTGCTTCCAGAGTTCTAAGTGGTCCTGATACCTTCTGTAACATTCTTGGTACGTCTTGCAGTATATCCAAACTAACTTCGGTACTTATTGTCCTGCACAATTGCTGTTGAGGCTGTTGGGGCTATCAGGCAACCCTGTCGGACTACATGTTCAGGATGTAAAAGAGGTGATCCTCTTGATATCAACAGGAACATGATCCATGGAATTATTCGCTTCATCTTTACCTTTTTTTTTTTTTAACACGAGGAAGAAGGAACCAAAGCCCATGAGCCCGCAGTAACAGTTCCCTCCAAGAGAAAAACAAATCACAAGAGAGAGCCAAATTCACGATCCAATCATTTCGAGATGCCTGGACATACTACGTTTGAAAGACTGAACATCATAGGAAGCATGAAATACAGACAGAGAGAGACAGTTATAGAGCTGATCTGTTGCATAAGTGAAGGACTGGGAGTAACGGTTAACTCTTGCATTAGAGAGTTGGACAGAAAAGGGATGAGAGTTTGTTGCTAGACGGGTGCTACACGCCCATCGTAGAGGTGGAGGAATGCATCCAGACACTTCAGAGGAGCAGTGATCATTGAAACGCCGATAGAAAAGAGAAATAGATGCAACAGTGTGGCGAAGAGACAGAAATTGAAGGGAGTCAGTAGGAGGAGGGGAGTTAATGAGATGAAAAGCCTTTGACTCCACCCTATTGAGAAGAGCTGTATGTTGGGAGCCTCCCCACACATGAAAGTTGTACTCCACACAGGGGCAGATAAAACCTCTGTATAGAGTCAACAAATGTGCAGGGGTAAGGAAGGAACGGAGTGAGTTTAGCACACCTAATCTCTTGGAAGCAGAATTTACAAAAGATGTAATATGATCTCTCCAATATATGTCCCGAGTAAATGAAACACCAAGCATGTTCAAGGATGATGTAGGATTAAGCTGAATATTGTTAAACATTAGTGGGTATACCTGTGGAAGATTTTGTTGGGTTGATAGGTGTAAGAACTGAGTCTTAGATGTATTAAAAACAACGAAACTATTTTTACCCCAGTCAGAGATTCGAGCCAAGTCAGACATTAGGTGTGCCAGAGCTTCATGCCTTGTTTGTTGAAGTAACTGCTGAGATGGGCGTTGCGGGAACCGAATGGAAAGGTGAAGGGTGGAGTCATCAGCATACGAGTGGATAGGGTTAGATGTACAGCTTAGAAGGTCATTGATGAATAAAAGGAAGAGAGCTGGTGATAGGACAGAGCCCTGAGGAACATCACTGTTGATAGATCTAGGAGAAGAACGATGGCCGTCTACATCAGTGGCTATAGAACGACCAGAAAGGAAGCTGGCGATGAAAACACTGATATAAGGATGGAAACTGTAAGGGGGCAGCTTGGAAATTAAAGGTTTATGCCAGACTCGATCGAAGGCCTTTGAGATGTCAAGTGCAATGGCAAAGCTTTCGCCAATGTCCCGAAAGGAGGATGACCAGGAGTCTGACAGGTAGGTGAGAAGATCGCCAGTGGAGCGTCCTTGACGGAACCCGTACTGAAGATCAGAAAGAAGGTTATGATAGGAAAGATGCCTTAAAATTTTTATATTAAGAATTGACTCGAACACTTTTGAAATACAGGATGTTAAAGCAGTTGGACGATAGTTAGAGGGTTGGGAATGGTCACTCATCTTTGGGACTGGCTGATTGAGAGCAAACTTCCAGCAAGAAGGAAAGGTACAAGTTGACAGACAAAGGCGAAAGAGTTTACCTGAGCAGGGTGTAAGCACAGAAGCACAGTTCTTGAGAGCAACAGGAGGGACTCCATCAGGCCCATATGCCTTGTTAGTATTGAGGCCAGTGATGGCAGAAAATTCATCAGCTGAAGAAATTTTAATGTCAGCCATGAGGAAGTCAGAGAGGGGGCAGTGATGGAGGAACAGCACCGGAATCGTCTAAGATGGAATTGGAGGAGAAAGTCTGAGCAGAGATTTGCTTTATCAGTAGAAGAAATAGCTACAGAACCATCAGAGTAGAAAAGAGGAGGGAATGATGATGAGGTAAAGTTGTTAGAAAGGTTTTTGGCAAGGTGCCAGAAGGAGCGGGAAGAATTCGAGTTGGAGAGTTGAGAGCATTTAGTATGGATGAAATTATATTTAACAGAGCGAAGAACAGACTTAGCACAATTCCAGGCAGAATGGTAAAGATGATGTAATTCAGGGATGGGTTGACTCTGGTACCTTTTGTAGGCCCTCTCCTTGTTGCAGACAGCATTCGAACAAGCGTGATTAAACCAAGGTTTTCTTGCATTAGACAAAGGATACGAGAAAGGAATATATGCCTCCATGCTTGAAGATTAACCTCTGTAATGCGTAAGGCACACTCAGATGGCTCCCGGCCATGGAAGCAATAATCATTCCAGGGAAAATCAAAGAAGTTATGCCTGAGGACATCCCAATCTGTAGCTCCAAAGTGCCACAGACGACATCCCTCGCTATTTTGCTGCCTTTCCTCCAACTTACACTCACAATCTTTTGTGAATTTATGGAGGTTATTTTCAGAGACATTGAAACATTCATTCTCCTTTCTCACCCTTTTGATAATGCAAAAAGTTCGGAATTTAATTATGCATCTTACAATGCTGTCCATCAGTGTTGTAGGTCTTGAGAGCGGTCTTGGTCTCAAGACCGGTCTCGAGACCAGTTTGATGTGGTCTTGATCTTGATCTTGATCTCGCTTGACGTAGTCTTGGTCTTGATCTTGATCTCGCTTGACATGGTCTTGGTTTTGATCTTGCTCTCGAAGCTTCTGATCTCGGACTTTTAGCTCGAGACCAGGTCGAGATCAGCATTACAAAGTGCATCGCGGCGTGGGAAAGGTCGGAATTTATGATCATACATGGAGAAAAATCATGGCTGATTCGATTCACGGCGCGCCATACAGCATTGCACTGTCTAAAGACACTGCCTGGCTAGTGCTACGGTGATGATGCATGAGCTGAGCTCTGCCAGCTCCGATAGAGTGCATGTGAGTCGAGAAAGCATGCATGATGTGGCCATTCTCGCAGTGATAATCTCTGTTTGCACTTAAGCATGTTTGCAGCGCTGTTCACCTCCGTGTACTTCCTATACGTGTATGGTGTATGCAATCCCCACACCCTTCGTACATGTACATCGCAGGTTTAGCTAGTTCGCTCGGAAAATGCAACTACAAAATTTATATTTTCCTGTGGTTCTTTCTTCATGCCGGTGAAGCAATGAAAGCAGAAATATTTTACCTAGATGTTCAGTTGTTCACATATATTAAATTTTGTAAATATATTTCCTCCCTTACAGGGACGTAGCCAGGATTTTGGAGTGATGGGGGCCAAGTCAGAAATTAGTGGTTTCCAATCTTTCGAGTTATGATCCTTCAGAGCTTCCAAATGGCTACCACGGAGGCCATGCAGTGACTTCTGTGACCTTTTTAGAAGAAATCAGAATATTTTCTAGTGTTTCACAGCCACCCTCGTATTTCATACAACTTATTCACCAATGAATGGGGGGCCATGGCCATGTGGCCCAGTGGCATTTCTAGCCCCACTAAAGTGGGGGGGCCACCTGGGGGCTGATAAATCATCTGTAGTAGCAAGAAGGGCAGTGAGCAGACTCGAATGAGAGCCCCTTTCAAGAAGGAAAGTTACTGAAAACTGTTCTCTTAAACAAATAGTGGATGCGACCATAAGAAGTGTTTGGAGCACTTATGGAAGTAAAATATATATTTTATATTTATCAAAATTTTTTGCTTCCCACCTCTGTATCCCGAAACCCCTTCGGTCTCTTGTGTAATTATCCTGAAAAATAGGTAGTCCCCCTCGACTGTTCATGAGAAACGAAAGATGAATATGTTGTGTATGGAACGTTTGGGCACGGGTAAAGCTCGGAGAGAAGTGCTAAAATTAGTCTTCCGAAAACCAGCTTTTGCATGGGGAAGATACAGCCATCCATGAGAATGATGGCACTGACAAAATATGCAACACAATACAATATAACTTCAAAACCGTAATTTCAAAAGTTTAAAACTTAAAAAGCTTTCAAAAGCTGTAACATCGGTGTGCCGGGCCATAGAGAGCTATGACCGCGCCCTGGGGTGCCTGGAAAACGTTTGGCACGGGCCAGAAAAAGAAGCAAAATTGTCACAGTCCTGGTGTGGGCCCTGGTCCCTCCATACTCTTGAGTTTTGGCTCCGGGAATCACCCCCATTGCCCTCTTCTCTAGTTCATTCAGCTCATGTGTGATAATCAACTTAAATTCGTTTAAAAGATGTTGAGTATCGCATCGATACATAATCTGCAACTGGGCGATTAGGGTACTAGTGCACTTGCTCGAGGGGCCGAGACGCCCGTGAAAACTGACCAGCAGTGCAGTACCTGCAGGCTGCAGTGCAGCTACTTTTCGTTCCTTCAGCAGACACATAAATTCTTAGTCTTGGTCTTGGTCTTGGTCTCGTAGGGTCTGGACTTGATCTTGGTCTTGGTCTCGGAGGATCTGGTCTTGGTCTTGGTCTCAGAGGGTCTGGTCTTGGTCTTGGTCTTGGTCTCGAGGTGCCTGGTCTTGACTACAACACTGCCGTCCATAACAAAGTGAAGGCCTAGAAAATTTACAACACCAACCTACCCCTCAATCTCTTTGTTTTGTTCAGCTTAATATAGTGCTAAGTGTGTTCTTCGATATTCAGACAGTTATTTTATTTGTAGTAAATGCCCTGAACTCTGATTCATAATTTTCCGGCCCTCTCTGGCTCCTTGAAAAATTTTTTCTAATAATTTTACATACCCGGTACTGCTCCTTACCCCCTCTTATCCTTTCTGTTGGATTTGTAGCTGTTTCTTCGACTGATAAGACACAACTCATTACCTTGACTTTCTCCTAATCTCTGTTGACCAGTTCTGGTGCTATTCCTCCATCTCCTCCCCCTTCTGCCCTCTTTTACTGAAATTACCTAAAATTATGTATTTTCTGCTCGCACTGTCAGTATTAATAGGCATATGGGCTTGATGGAGACCCTCCTGTTGTTTTCAAACTGTACATATCTGCTTTTACTCAGCCCAGGTAAATTCTTTTGCCTTTACCTGTCACCTAACACCTGTCGTTGTTCGATGTTTGTCCCCACTCAGCCTATACAAAGAAGGGTGGCCGTTACCATCTCTTTTAACTATCCGTCAGTCGTTCTACTGTGTTGTATTTCTAACGTTTTCGAACCCATTTTTACCAGAAGTTTTTAAGCACTTTGCATTTCATTGTCTTCTTTCTGACTGCCAGTATGAGTTCCACCAGGGACATTTCACTGGCAATCTCAATTTTCCTTCTGACTCTTGGACATCCTCCTTTCGGGACATGAGATCTCGAAGTCTTTCGACCGAATCTGAAACAAATCTTTACTTTCCAGCTGCTTTCTTTTGATTTTTTCGTCACTCTATCTCTGCGTTAATCTGTACCTTACATTTTGTCCGTACTACTGATGCTGTTGTAGATGGCCTTTGTTCTTTTCTTTGAGCTATCAGCCGTGGTGTTCTTCAGGGTTCTGTCCTGTCCCCAGCTCCCTTCCTACTTTTCATCAGTGATCTTCTAAGTTGCACATTTGACCTTATCCACTCATATGCTAACTTCACCCTTCATATCTTCACCTGCTTCACACAGAGTCCATGACAGCAGTTACATGAGCAATCGTGAGATGAAGCTATGGTACTTCTGATTCATGACGTGAATCATAATTCTGAATGGAATGAAAAAAAAAATGTGTTTAATGCATTTAAAACTCATTTCGACATCCTTCCGTCCGTCCAAAGTTTCTGAAACAGAATCCTTTAATATTCAACATACACAGTTTAGTGTTTGACCTTCTTCCGGTGTCCTCGTGGAAAGATCACATTACTTCCTTGCAGGATGTACTGCCAAGAAGCAGGGTGTGCTTAGCAAGCTCTGCTCTTTCTTTATCCCGACATTGTTGTTGACTTTGTAAAGAGGAACTATTCTTCCCTGAGTTGAGTAGCCTATAACAGTCAAGTGTGTAAGGAGGAGGGTATTACTCTCTCTCTCTCTCTGACCTGGTCAGGTAAAGATGTGCTTTTGGAGCTATTCCTAAACTCCTGTTTAGGACGACAACTGCACAACGAATCACCTTCTGCGTGTGTTCTGAGTCTATGAGTATTCACACTGAAGGAGGGTGAGATTTCGTGTTATTTATTTTGTGAGTTACCGAGTAGGCTTAACTATGATAATAGGAAAAACAGTGAGGCAAGTAATGTGTTAAGTAACAGGCTGATAGGCTGGAGGAATGGGGGTGGTGTGGTGAGTCCTAAGGCATTTCATGTAGAGGAAGTGGAAGATGAAGTATTAGGCAATGTACTGTAGATAACGTAGATATTAGGCTAGTTAAGGCTAAGACCATGCTAGACGACAGTGATGGCTTATAGCCAGTCAAGCGAGGGTTCCAGGCTGAGGTAAGTAACACTGACAGGAGTGCATCTTTCGCAATAGCTTTTAGGCACTAGAGGTTGAAGTGCAGGAAGAGCTATAACCTAACGCTTATAGAGAATTCGTTGATCAGGCAACTGGAGAAGGAGTTTTGTTCTAAGCATTATAAGAGGAAGCGTTTTTGTTTTCCTGATTGTAGGAACTATGATGTGACTGAGAGTTGATAACTTAGAAACACCTCAAAGGACATGGTTTTTGTCATCGTAGCAGGAACTAATAATGTTTCAGGCAGGTCAGAGATACTTAGGAACTATAGGGACCTAATTAGGAAGTTCATGAAATGTTGTAGGAAGTTAGTTGTTTGTGGTCTGTTACCAAGATCTGTCTCAGTACAATGATAGGTGACAATACTAGGCTAGAAGGTCTGTGTAGAAGAGAGTGTGTAATGTTTGTTGATGTTTTGGACAATATTAGTAATGACTAAAGTCTGTATGGTAGAGGCGTCTCTCAGTAAGATAGGGAAAGGTAGGTTAAGTAAAAATGTTAATGACTGTGTATGGCATGCTTTAATTAATTAACAGAGAGGTGGAAAGAGAGACAGTTAACAATCCAATCCCAGAGACCAGGAACATAGGCGGATCTGACCTCACCTCCGGTGCAAAAAGACGATCAGGGAATGAGTGGGGGGATGAAAGAGTCACATCAGTGGCTTGTATGAGTGTTGCCATATCGACTGGGGATTTAAATGATTAAACATGGCTAATCCTGGTGTGTCGAGCAGTCCTTCTAGATGCTGCCGTACTACGTATATTATGTATATGAATGATTTTTATTTTCCAAAGCGAAACGAAATTACTTTTGCAATTACTGAACATCCAGACAAATTTATTGTTATTGAATTATGGTTAAACAGTCGTGAGATGCATCTTACCTGAGTCGTATTACTACAAAATTATAAATATTTAACAAAGCGCGACTGCGCTGAATTAGCAAGGAAGCTTAAATATAAATCAAATAAAACACATATAAATGTAATACACATCAGTAAACTTGATGTTGAAACACAATATTCTTTTGTATGTCGAAATTTAGAGAGATCAATAAACCCACACTTTTCGGTTTAATATGCAGACCACCTAAGCTGACCGAGGAAAACGAAAAATTGTGGTACAACGAAATACAATAACTCATAGAAAAGTGGGACTGCTTGATTTGGGGGACTAATTATCCGAATATTAATTGGAATGACTTGTGTACAGACAACAAAGGGAACATGTTGCTAGAAATGATAGACGATTATTTTTTGTCAGGCAGTGAATACAACGACACGTGATCAAATAAATTTATGTGATGTTGGTGTAAATCTTAGCAACAGCGACCATTATATCATCAGATTTTGAATTAACATACACTGTACAGCCAACACTAATAGCCTCTTAGCTCCCAGTTTAACTAAACGAAATTGCCAATACCAACTGAATTAAGTTACTACAGGTGAATAACGTCGAAGAAGTATGAGAAATGTTCGCAGATCGATTGGTATTTATCGAACGACAAATTATCCATGGAAAAGTCAGAAGAAATAATCGGCCTAAGGAACCTTCCTGGATGATGAAGAATATTTGAAGACGTCGTTGGTTGCAAGAGATGGGCATACAAAAAAACAAACGTACAGGAAATCACGATGATGGTACCGAATATTTTAATTCTTAGCGGTAATGCACGAAAATTATTCGGAAAATGACACAAAACTAAGAAACGAAAATTTCTCGGAAGCAAAGGCATGCCCTAAAATATTTTTTCATTATATCAAGAGTAATGAAATGAATAGGGTAACCTAGGTCATGCAGTAAGCTCGAAAGGCCATTTCGTCCATGGTAACTATGCAACAGCAAGCATACCGAACGATTTATTTTAGTGTTTTCACAAAAGAAAATGTCGAAAACATTCGCATCCCTCAATCGTTTTATTATCAGGACCAGAAGACTGCAAGCTATCAATCAACGAAGTGATAGGACATGATGTGTTAAATAGTCTTCAGAAAACAGACCCAAGTATATCAACTGACCCAGACCAACTGACCCAGACCAGATGTCTTCTCACGTTCTGCAAGAAAGTTACAGTTTCGCTTTTTTATAACCAAAAAATTCAATAAATCGGTAACTGAATGTTGGGTTTATAATCACTGGAAGATCGCTAACAGATCATCTGTTTCCTAAAAAGGCAATTATATTGCTCCCAAATTACTGCCCAATAAGCCTAAGTCAGTACAATGCAAAAATTTGAGAAAAGGGGTTAGAGATAAAATTACCGTGTTCTTTAAGAAACATAATAATATTATAATCAGTACGGGTTTCGTAATAACAGATCATGCCATACAAATTTTCTTGCATACAACTGTTCATGATAACTGGGATGAAATATCCCCATCTGCGACTTCTAGAAATCAAAATCTCTCGGTCTCTGTAATAGATTATATTCATAGATTGCTGATTGGTAAACCAATCGCAAGCAGCGTGTAGTAATAAAGAGTGAATCATCAGCTTGGCTAGAAGTGAAAAGTGGAGTTCATTAAGGAACATTTCTAGTACCATTTCTGTTCATTACGAGTATTTATATTAATGATCTAGTAAATGGACAGGTTTCTAAGGTATCGCAATTTGCAGTTAACATGAAGACTGCAGGCAGAGTAATTACGAAAGAACAGTGTCAGTCTATGCAAAATGACCTGGATAATATATTGAATTATAGTTAAAAACTAGAGAGTTAACCGTTACTCCCAGTCCTTCATTTATTCAACAGGTAAAATCTGGAACTGTCTCCCTCTGTCTGTATTTCCTACTTCCTATGATCTCCAGTCTTTCAAACGCAGTTTGTCCAGGCATCTCCAATGAACGGATCTTGAATTTGGCCCTCTTTTGTATTGGTTTTGTTTTTTCTCGGAAGGAACGGTTTACGGGCTCTTGGCCTTTGGTTCCTTCTTTCTTGCGTATATATATATATATATATATATATATATATATATATATATATATATATATTTATACACAGTATGTATATGCTTTTAATTCATGGAATGAATCTCTAAATTTCTCACCCCACACAATAATTTACTGTATTATATGAATCCGTATTCATTTTGAACTCTGGCGGTATGTTGCCCGAAGCGTTATGTCCTGTATATTACGATGACTATGGTATATAAAATGTGGACTGGATGGTTGTGCCGAGCGGGTGAATTATGATGTGACCGGAGTGACGAGTTATAGCCAGGACGTGGCCATCACAACAAAAACACGCAAGAGAGGCATCCATTTGGCTCACTGAAACCGGTTTTTTATTACTATGCTTACTGCATCTTTCTTCTCTCACATGTTGCGCTAGTAAATCTTTTGTGTCTGTTACGGCTGATGGTTGATATGAAACCCTTATGAAAACACTGCATTTGGCCATTAATAGATAATGAGAAGGAAATTAGGTAGAACATTACAGGTTGCATGAAGTCTAAATGCACAGAAGCATCTTAAGTTGGTAAAATTATGTATACTTATCAGTGTGTGTTAGTGAGGGTATTTTTGCATCTACCCTTGGTAGTAACTGAAGGTAAGTAGTCATGCAAATATGCAACAAATTTTAATGTCACTTAGATCGTATCCTAAAATTTCTGTTTAACATTATACCTTGAACAAGTTTAGGTTGAAGATGAAAGAAAACTATCTAGCCTTATCAGAATACGTTGTCAACATGTTGGTAACAACTGCTCCGATATTTCTTTAGTAATTAGCCTCTCAAAATTAACAGCCATTAGAAAATGTCATGACAAACGTCCCCATTGATTAATTTGATGTATCACATTTGGTTCTAGTACAGAACCAAACATCAGATTATTCGTTTTTTCTTGAGAACGGAAGATTCATTATTGCATATATAAATTGTTTGCCAAAAGTATTCGGGCAAAAAGTACAGAGATGAATTTAACTGATTGTCATGCATGAGACATGGTCTTTAAAACTTATTTTTCTTCTTTAGTAAAGGAAAATACTCTGCTTAATATATTTAGATAAAGGGTATACACAATTTGTAACAGTGTCCTTCAACTTATGTTTTTGGGAGGCAGATTTCCATGAAAAATAAGTATGTCTAGACGTTAGCATTACAGTGCCATGAACTAGTCAGTTCAACTACTGAAATATTATTTACTGTGATGATGTGTAAGTCGTGCCGATATTGCTGGTTCCGGTAAACACAATATCAGGATATGGGTATAATCCGTGCTGATATAACCATCTTTCACACAAAATTTCACCTGCTGTTATTCTTAGAAAATGCAAAGACTTTCAAAAGAGTCTGGTAAAACCCAGAATTTCTAAACTGCCCATCAGACGACCACTTGGTTGCATGGTTGGTAGCCAAGGTAAGAAACGTTTTCCTGGCCTACAAGTCAGGTCTAGACAGTATCACATCAAGCAAGTGGATCGTGAGCACCTCCTCCTACCACTCATCCATGTCATCCAAACCATCCTACCATAAATTCCACTTTCCTACCCTTTTATTATCAACGATAGTCAGAATCAGCCTTTTATTTATCGTAACAGTGTCCTTACAAAATTTATCTTCTGTCAAAACCTTTCATTATCTACAAGAGCACTCCGATATATGAAACCTCCGCCAAGCCGGAGTGTGTGATGTATCTTACGGAGACAATATAATTTTTGTGTAAGCATTGTATGCATTACTTACCGAATTAGAAGCAAAGATGTTGAATTTGGCATTCGCAGGAGTAAAGACTCCTTTAACAAATTCCTGGATCCGATGAAAGATCCGGATCACCACCAAAATCTAATGGATTGATCCGTGGGCCATACCCTATCCCCTCCCTCCGAAAAACTTCAGCAAAATCTCTTCATAACTTTTTGAGTAATCCTGTTAACAGACAAACAGACAAACAAATCAACGCTGGCAAAAACATTACCTCCTTGGCAAAGGTAATTATTGCACATTATGATCACACGCAAACACCTCACTTGTTTTAAGTTTCACAGTAACACGGCAATTCATTATCCACTCATGGCCACATCCATCCCATGATCACATAGTTCCTTATACTTACCTTTCACCTTCATATCAATCAATACTCACGTAATCAGCTCTGCTTCTACAGTCCTACCTGAGTTTCTTCTCTTATCCATATGTTTCAGTTTCTTTCTCATTCCACTGTTAATTAAATAACTGCATACACCACGAGGGCGAGAACATTGCATCATGTTTCATGTGTGTGATGGGGAACATTGCCTTAAAACGTTCAGTACACTTTCTAATGACACGGAATATTCACGTGTTTCAGATATTAACAGCACAGTCAGTGCCAGAAAGACAAGCATCGATATGGACAAAAAGATTAGCTATCAATAATTTGCTGTGCAAAATATGCTTCGTAATGTACAAAATATGGAGGGTAAATGCACAACTATACAAATCTCGTAATCATCTTTCTGATCGCCTGTGTTTGGTGCGGCAAATTGGAATAATTATCAGTAATCATTACAGATCGGTACAACTTAAAAAAAAAAAATCGCTCTCAATCCCGCGCATTAATCTGCAAACATTAAATTGCAAGCGCAACAGGTACCCCCCAAATATTGCTCATTTACCACAATTTGTATACAGATGCATCGGATGAGTATGGAATGGTGGCGGTGCATGTGAGTGTAAACAGATGTATACAGTATATACAGGGCTGAGGTGCTGGTGTTTGTGGACATGCGTAGATAGAGGTTTGAGGTGCATGTTTGTGTTGCCAGGTGTGTGTGTGTGTGTGTGGAGAGGTGTGAGGTGCAGGTGTCTGTAGATAGGTGTGAGGGGCATGTGTAAGTAGATAATAATGTGTAGACAGTTGTGTGAAGAAAAGTGATCGCTGACCAGTGTGAGGTGCAGGTCTCTGTAGATAGGTGTGAGAGGCATGGGTAAGTAGATAATAATGTATAGACAGTTGTGTGAAGAAAAGTGATCGCTGACCAGTGTGAGGTGCAGGTGTGTGTATACAAGTGTGAGATACACGGGTGTATGGATTGGTGTGGGCTTAGAACAGCAATGAGATGCTGGTGTGTGTAATCAGGTGTGAGGTGCTGGCCTTGCAGGTGTTGGACTGGTATGTGTAGACAGATGTGGCGTGCTAGTGTATGTAGACAGATGTAAGATGCAGGTGTGTGTAGAAAGGTGTAAACATGTGTGCATAGACTGGTGTGTGTGGGGGGGGGTAAAGGGTACAGGTGTGTTTAGACAGGCATGAGGTGCTGGTGTATGTATACAGATATGAGATGCTGGTGGGTATAGACAGATGAGTGATGCGCGTGTGTGTGAACAGATTTGTAATGCAGGCGTGTGTTGCCAGGTGTTTGCAAATCAGTATGATGTAAGTGTGCATTGACACGTGTGTGTGATGTAGTTGTATCTGGGCAGGTGTGCGATGCACTTCTGTGTAGACGTGTGTGTAAACAGATATGTGATGCACAGGTGCAGCCAGGTTTCTGTAAATAGATGTTTGATGCAGGTGTGAAGGCACGTGTGTGGTGCAGGAGGTTTGTCCAGGTGTATTGTTGTTGTTGTTGTTGTTGTTGTTGTTGTTGCTGCTGTGCTGCTGCTGCTGTTGTTGTTTTCGTTGTTGTTGTTGTTCAACTGATTGAGCAGGCTCGTTGACCGATGGTAAGCGACTGTCTCTACGGGATTATCCCATAAGTTCCCAGCACAGTTGGCATTGTGTCTGCGTCTTTGTGTGACGTGTGCTGTGCAGTGCTCCGTTGTGTGTGTTATGTTGTGCGGGCTTATTCTACAAGCTGGGCACTTGTTTTCTGAGATTCCGCCCAACCCAATTCTGAGCTGATAGTTAAGTACTTAATGATGACTTCCTCTGAGCCTAGCTAGATGAACTCAATCATCTCTGTTTAAGAACATCTTCGATGGCTATTGTATTGCCCTGCAAATGAAGTGTGTATGGTGGTATTTCCTCATTGCTAGCTTTGGAAAGTCTAGGGGTGGAGTATTGTTGTAAAGGGTTTGATAATGCTCATGTAAAGGGTTTGATAATGCTCTTATATGTCTACATGTGTTGTGTCTCTGTCATGTAATTACAGAAGTGTTGTGTACTGGTCCAGGCTGCTACATAGAACTGTGTGCCATCTCGCATCAAGGTATCTATGAGAGAGGCTTTAATTTAAAAGTGTAAATGATCTGCGGGAGTGGTTCTGGTGTCGCCAGTGGTGATGCATAGAGGGTTGGTCTGTATGATCTGCGATGTGTTCTGAATATTGAATAGGCTGGAAACCCATCACTGATCCAATGTACTGGTTGTACAGCAAGGAAAGTGTTTCTTTTTGTTGCCCAAAGTTTGTCCCCGTGGTTACCCTGAGTGTAATGAGTCTGAAAGGGGGGGGGGCACTGCCTCTTGGTGTCTTGTACACATGGTCTTTGAAGGTGAGTCCAACACATACATTGTTAAGTGAGATGTGAGAGGAGTTCCTGTATTCATGTTTACTGTTGGTGATGAATGAGAAAGATTTGGCTGGGGCAATCATTAGCCTGTTGTCCTTCACCTAGGTCTGCAGTGTGCTCAGGTAGTCCTGTCGTAGCTTGCAGGATGGGTTTGCAGTGTGGTGTCTGGTTGTTAAGGTGGTATCATCTGCATATTAAATAATGTTAATAGATGGCTGGAGTAAGGAAATATCATGCATGTATAGACTGAAGAGTGTGGGTGAAAGAATGCATCCCTGTGGAACACTGTTAAAGAGATTTTGTGTGCATGATGATTTGCCTAGGAATGCAACATGTGGCAGTCTACCAGACATATAGTGTACATGCTAGCGTTATGATGTTTTCAGTATTTGTGTTGTATATAATTGGTGATTAGATTGCGTCAAGGGCTGGGTTTGATGGCTTTGAGTAGTATGCACTTCGGTGGAGTCTCGGAGTTGATGCCATCCGATGCTTCTCTGGTGAGATAAATCAGTGAGGTGTTTGTAGTGGTTTGACTTTCAGGAGAATGAGGGCAAGTTACTTTAAATGGTGTGATAAGTATCACTATGGAGCAATACGAAGAAGAGTGTGTTTGGTCCTTGTTTGATATAATTATAGAGATAACTGGGATGTACACTCACACCAAAAAGTATCAGAGCACACTTGACACAAAGCACTTTGAGACACGGACGGTGGCTTCTGGGAACTGAACAAAGATATTTTCCCCATGCTGATAAACATGCTGTCTCAAGGATGCAATATATGGCTTGTTTATGACATTTTCTAGTCCGTATTAATATTATATGTATAGCAAAGTAGTTACAAATAAATCATACCGAGAATTCGTTAGCTATAATGGTCATTTCGGATATCATCGTGCCTTCCCTGCACGATACTTTTTGATTTTTTTTTTTTTTATGCGAGGAAGAAGGAACCAAAGGCCATGAGCCCGCAGTGACAGTTCCCTCCAAGAGAAAAACAAAATACAATAGAGAGCCAAATTCAAGATCCGATCATTTTGAGATGCCTGGACACACTGCGTTTGAAAGACTGGAGATCATGGGCAGCAGGAAATGCAGACAGAGGGAGACAGTTCCAGAGCTGAACTGTTGCTTAAATGAAAGACTGGGAGTAACGGTTAACTCTTGCATTAGAGAGTTGGACAGAAAAGGGATGAGAGTTTGCTGCCAGACGGGTGCTACGCGCCCGTCGTAGAGGTGGAGGAATGCAAGCAGACAGTTCAGAGGAGCAGTGCATGTACATGGTCCTAAATATTAGGAATGCTACAGCGTGCGGGGAAGCAGCTGCTGATGTTTGTCAGGGCCTGAGTGCTTTGTGGTCTTAAATGTTTCAGGTGCATTTTTTAATGAATGGAAGAATGACCAAATTCTGTAACTAGAATCTTGCAAGATTGTTCTCTTGTAGAAGAAAAAAATAACAGTGAGCCAATAAAGAAGGAAATATGTACTTTGCACAGGAAAAAACAGCCCGTATGTTACCACTATGCGGGGAATCGAACCCGGGACTCTCAGGTGAAAGCCAGGCAACAGTCCATTACGCCCCGACCAGGTAGAAGTTATCACACATTGTCACAATTTTGTAACCAATGTTCCTCCGACCACTGTGGGCCTGAAGAGGATGAGATAACCCCCTGGCACTCGGGCAAGTAGATGCCTTTAATCGTTCCCAGGCACTTACTGCAAGTCAGAATGAAGAGAGAAACCTATACTTTACACAGGAAAAATCATGCAGAACATTATCACAATGCCGGGAATCGAACCCAGGACTCCCAGGTGAGAGCTAGGGAGCAATCCACTACCCGGTCGTGGCGTTGTGGATTGTTGTCTGGCTCTCACCTGAGAGTCGTGGGTTCGATTCCCGGCATAGTGGTACTATATTGGATGAACAGAGTCAAATTCACGATTCCTTCATTTCGAAAAGCCTGGACGCACTGCATTTAAAGACAGACAGTCATTTGCAGAGGGAAATACAGACTGATGAAGACAATTCCATAGCTGACGTTTTGTATACTGGGAGTATCTATCAACTCTTGCATTAGACAAATGGACAGCAATGACGTGAGATTCCACTGCTATACGACTGCTTGGCACACGCCAAAATGAAGGGGGAATGCAAGCACTGTTCAGAAGCACAGTGACTATTGAGGTAGAGACAGAAAAGAGATAAAGATCTAACAGAGCAACGAACAATCAGAGGCTGAATGGAGCTAGTAAAAGCAGGAGGATTAATGAGACGAAAAACATTTGACTACACATTGTTGACAAGAACTGCAACTGCGGAATCCCCCATACTTAACTGTTGCATTGTACACAAGGAGGAGTAAACCGAAGCATAAATTTTGCATCTGTTCCCGGGCAAAGAAAGCATGGAGTTGGTTTAGCTCACTCAATCTCTTGAAAGTAAATTTTTCAGTTGATGTAATATGATCATTCTTTGCTATGTGCCGAGAGAATGAAACCCCAAGTATGTTCAGAGATGATCCGGGATTGAGTTGGACCTTGTTAAATATTAAAGGATACTCATGTGAAAGATTTTGGTGGGTCGAAAGATGTAGGAACTGAGTTCTGAGTGCATTGAAAACAAAAAAGTTACTGATCCCACTCGGCTTGTACAGTTCTTTGTTTCCTTAATAATGATATGTGTGTTCTGGAGTCAGTAATGTTGCAATGTGATCGAATGAAAAGGACTGCATGTTTTTTTTTTTTTTTTCAAACTCAGTTCAGTGAGTGATGGTGTTAAGACTTTTGTTTCCGTAGTCCTCGCCAGCATGTTTGCCTGTTCTTTGTAGGAAGAGATGAATTAGGTGATAGGTGATGGCGGCGTGGGTCTTGGAGGCGCATGTTTGTTTTTCAGTTATTTCAGTGACACTGGCTTTTTTTTTTTTTTTTTTTTTTTTTTTATAGAGTCGAGAGTGATCTATGGAGTGATTAAGTACTGTGACAAAAGCGTTCCAATTTTCAGTTTTCTTTTTACTAATTTTGTTTTTGATATGATTGTTTAGTTCTTGGTGCCTTAAGATGGTGTCATGTTTATTTGAGAGAAGGGAGTTGTGTTTAGGTCTGTAGCGTTGTCTTATAAGGCGGGCAATCTCTCGTGTAAGGTTTGGGTTGTATTTTCTTTTGTTGCCTCATGGAATGTGGGGTTTGTCTGTGTTGAGCATGATAAACTTTATAAGATTCCTGTTGAAGTTGGTGATGGGTTTGTTGTTTACTGTGCTGAAGTGTTCTTTAATGGTCACTGCTCCTCTGAACTGTCTGCTTGCATTCCTCCACCTCTACGACGGGCGCGTAGCACCCGTCTGGCAGCAAACTATCATCCCTTTTCTGTCCAACTCTCTAATGCAAAAAGTTAACCGTTACTCCCAGTCTTTCATTTATGCAACAGGTCAACTCTGGAACTGTCTCCCTCTGTCTGTATTTCCTGCTGCCTATGATCTCCAGTCTTTCAAACGCAGTGTGTCCAGGCATCTCATAATTATCGGATCTTGAATTTGGCTCTCTATTGTATTTTGTTTTTCTCTTGGAGGCAACTGTTACTGCGGGCTCATGGCCTTTGGTTCCTTCTTCCTCACATAGAAAAAAAAGAAAAAAAAGTCTGCTTTCTTCTGGTTTGCATAAGAAAGCGGTATCGCCTTGGTTTCAAGTGCTTCTGTGGTGATAATGATGGAGATATAATATAGAGGGAGTCAGGTTCCGTTCGCCAGGTGGATGTGAAGGGCAAGTGTTGGCAAACAGAATGTAATGTTTGGGGACGAGGAGGTAAGGGTGTTCTGGGATGTGTCATTGTGATTGTACATGTTCCTGAGTTGTGAGGCAATGTGTGCAAGCATGTGTAGGAAGCAAATATATATGCAGATGAGTAGTGTGCTGGTGGAGTGCGCGCGTATGCGTGTGTGTGTGTGTGTGTAGAGAGAGAGAGAGAGAGAGAGAGAGAGAGAGAGAGAGAGAGAGAGAGAGAGAATGTCACTGAAAAAAATATGTGAAGCAAGTTTATTCAGACAGGTATTATATGTAGGTGTAAGTCACTGAGCTTTAAACTCCAGTCATTGTATTAGTTTAATGTCAGAGGCGAAAATTCAGAGTCGGTAAAACGGATACCACTAAACCGACTTACGAACATAGTGTAATTTCATTTTAAAAAATAATAATATTATCTCGCATGGTGTATACACAAAACTGCAGGAAAAGATAGTAGGGAAATTATTTGCTTGTTATGAAAATTTAGCATTATCTAGGGGTAAATTAAACTCGTGCAAGCAGTCTCTTCCACATTCACTAATCAAACTATTGTGTTCAGAAAATCGTGTTCATTTGGTGCAGGAAATTACATTCAGGAACCGTATATTTACAAAGGAATAAATATCCATATCGCATATATTGCTTTGAGAGAGAGAGAGAGAGAGAGTAAAGTAGTGGTGCAGCATATTCAGAAATCTTTACCAGTTTTTATTAAAGTTAGGTGAATAATTTTATTGATTTGACCAAGCAATATGTAACGGTATCATATTCTCCTGGTGAAGCATATCAGCGTGATTGATTTTGCTGCTGGGGTGGTGGCAAGAATATCAAAGCTTTGATGCGGAGGGCGGCCAGTATCACTTGATACAGCAATGTAGCTCTGGAATGGAGCCGGCTCCCAGGGGAGTGCGCCCCCAAACTTACAGGAGCAACTGCATCTTCCGCCTTGGGAACAAAACAACCCCACAACCTCCCATTTTTCCCGGGACGAAGACCTCAATCAGTCGGGTGGGGTTCTTTTTCCCGCGTATGGACGGCTGCTCCTTATGCCATTTTTTCCATAGAAGGAACTTACTCTACAAGTCATTTCCTTCCTTACACTTACCAGAGACATTAAGAACAATCCGTGACCCCAAGCACGATGTTGCTCTGATTGCTCACTACCCATTACAAGCACTAGGCAAACGTGTGGTTTCATTCAATGTCATTCTTGCTGAGGATGGGTCACCACCCCATGCACTAAACTTTCAAATATCAGGCAACACCACAGCACGTGGGTGTGTGACAGATGCAACACATCTACAAACACCCTCCTGTCACTCCAGAAAGACTCACCCAGCCCTTTCAACAACCCTGCACTCCCACAACCATTGTTACCACAACTCAACTCCCGCCCACAAATGGTACACCTACAACGCAGAACCACACTAGGCACATACCACTTCGAACACACACAAAATAAACATAGTACTACTGGAAGTCGACTGACACGCAAGGCTCTCTCGCCTGCCATAAGCCTGTCATCCTCCATCCAATTTGTCCCCTAACAACATATCCCAGCATGTCCCCCTCCCTCACCCCCGGGCCATTCCGTATATTACATCATCATCGATCCGCCTCCCACCTTCCTTCTTTCTAGAAATTTTCACTTTCTGCAACCTACATTACATCTGAATTGTCATTTTCTTATGCCTTCCTTATTCCAGTATTGTGACGCTCATTTTTCTTTTAGACCCACCGTTCTATCTTTTTTGTAAAACGTTATATATCATTCTTCATGATACTACTCGGTTTCTTTTAACTTATGAAACCATCATAAATAGTTAAAGAGTTTGTAGAGGCTGTACAGTACATCTCAGCCAAGCTTAGAATACTTCTTTGGAAATGGAAAAAAGTATTAAACCGTACATTCCCGCCCACCTCTTCCGCAAAACTTGTTCTCTCCTGTCATGAATTACAGCCCTTTCCAACCATCCTTTCTGGCTAACTGTAAGCCTTTGTCATCTTCTAACATGAATAACTGCGTCCCCTTATGCTCTTCTAAATCAGAACCCTTTTCCACGCTCCCCATTCACAGACATTGGTCTTCTTTTTCTCGTCACATTTATTTTGCTTCCACTTCTCATGCTCCTTCTTACCTCTCTCCCTGCTCATCATATTATCCTCAAACAACTATTCCTATATTCCTACTTCTCTTTTTGTCTTGTATTTACGAATCTCAGTCATGATTCAATATTACAAAATATAAATCTTTAATTCAGTAGCCTCCAATCACCTGCTGCATACACTCAACCGGCGACCTACCGTGTTTCCTACTCACCAGCGTGTTATTATGCCCTATCATCATCTCTTTCTAATGAGAGATTATTGGTAACACCAATACTATGGACTGAAGCAGCGTCAACCCCATACCACGGTGCGTCTTTTGTCATGAAGGGAGAAACAAATTTTAAATTATGGAATTAAAGTCTTCAGTTTTACTTTATTCTGGCTTACACTGCCGAGCCTCATACTACGAGAAATTTATAGACTTTCTCTTCAAACAGTATTCAGCGGGAAATAATGACTCATGGATGTGAATGAGAAAGTACTGACGAGCTCCAGAGGAAGAACTTGCCACTGACAATTAATAATTAACCTTGCAACTTACTAATTCAAAGCCAGGCTGTTGCTTTCGCCTCTCCTACCTTGCACGAACGGTTTTATTATGAATTAACATTAAAGAACTGGCTTAATTACCAGTTGTAATAAATGTTAAGAAAAGTTTGTGCATGCTGAGAGCAAAGTAAATTAAGTATGAACAATTTGGAAAAAATGAAACACGATTTTACATTTAATTGAGCTGAAAAGAAAAGCTGTAAATTTATTAATTACAACAGAATGAATGCTTACGTTACAAGAGAAATTAAAGCAAGTAGATTCGTCCAGTCACTCACTGGAGCTACGTACCATTCTTAAATCTAGAAAACAGAAAGAAAATACTTGAAAATGGAGAGGTGTGGAGTCAGAGAACTGCTACGAGCCTGGGTGATCTGCCGAAGCCAAGACACCGATAAGACACCAGGGGTTGTCTCCACTGATCGCTGATGCATCGCTACTGTCATGCTCTACATCCGTGTCACGGGACAAGTCTCAGACTCGGCGGAGAGAGATGAAGTCACAGCTATGAGAAGACTGGGTAATCTGCTGCTAAAACACCACCAATACACCAGGGGTGGTCTTTGGTGATCATTGCTATATTGCACTGCTCTGGAAACACGTCCCTCTGTCGTGGTTGCCCATCTCAGACTGTCTCTGTTCGCACGGGATGTCCTATGGCGATCGTGGGAAGAGAGCAGAGCTTCCTCTCCCAGCAGATAAAGGGGCAGGGCGAACGATATACTGTATATCATACACACTTATTTCACTCAGTGTTACACTAATGTCTCCGCATAAGGACAGTCACTTCTGAAACGATTGTAAATGTTTTGAAAATTTACTGAAATTAAAGTGTTGTTGCAGGACAGTTAGAAGCTGAGCAGAGTTCCCTGGGATTTCCACTAGCATTCGAAGACTTCCATAATAATACAGTGTCAAGAAAATGCGTCATTACACCCCATCAAAATGAAATTTTACTCTAGAAAATTTCAAGGAAACTAATATATATATATACATCTCAACTAGGCACACTCGATTCACACTGTGGTGTGTGTACTGTCTTGCTACAGTGGGAAATCAATGTTGTCAATGAGCATAAACAAGTCATATTTACGTTAATTACTGCAATGCTGATGGAAAAACTTCGTGATGGTGACAAATCCGGTACTCAGGTGAAGTGATTGAACATTTGCTACATTTATTTTAACACAACTAATTGTTATGTAGTGTGGTGTATGAAATACATGGTGTATGTGTGACAGTTATAGTGTAACTGTACCTATGTGTAAAATGGTATAACACAATGCAGTAACAATATGCTGATGATGAGGATAGAGAAGAGAAGGCAACAGTGCTCAAGCAGTAACAGAGACCTTGATGATCAAGCACGATAACACTGCTACATCCATTATCTGAACCTGGAAAATTAATCTGAGTTGGAGCATCAATAGTGTTAATGAGACAATTACAACCTGTATTAAATTAATGTTACCTTCTTCCTAGTGGTCAACATATACTATAGAAGGTATGCCCTGGCTGAGAAATTCAGGTGCCAGCCAGAGCTTAGCACACAAGAGGTTGCTATAAAATTCTTACCAGTTAGAGACTATTAACGAAAGAAACTTAAGCTTTGATGTTTGTCCCAGGGTAAACCCTAAGGTCCCGTCCACACGAGCGGGCAATGCCTGATGGGCACTGCCCGCTGAGCGTATGTCCCTCGCTTCTTTAACAGTGTTACCAGATCAAACAGTTTCTGGTGGCCATTGGTCACTACTGGGCAGAATTGTTTTGTCGTCCACCCGGCAAGCATTGCCTCAACAACGTGCAAGGGTGTCACAGATAGTTTGCCAGTGGTTTCCCTGCTTATGACGTCATCTAAGCTCGTGCCCGGCAGCCACCTTCTAAATGTGTGAATTGGAATGTGATTTGGTACTGATGTTTGCCCATCGGGCACTGCTCACTCGTGTGGACAGGCCCTAATACTAAGAGGAAACTCAGACTTCTACCCTTATAACTACTATAGGTAGAGCTGGAGAATCTCTTTGCAAACTTGGGCTGGTTACATTTTAACACCCATTGCGGGTGTGAACACCCATATGGATAAACTAGCCCTGGAGATAGCACCACAAGGTAATTCAAACACAAAATCGGAATGCCTCTGCGAGGTTCTCGAACCTCCCTCCTTAGCCTATGACATACATGTATATACAGATCCAGGATGAAATATGTCTTACAGAAACACTGTACAGGTCCCTATTTGGGTTAATTATTGGCCAGCAGGTGAGACATCAGGTCCATACCCACATTGTCACTGCCCATGATATGCCTGACAACGAGGTTGAATAGACGAGTTTCCTGTCAAAATATTTTTTAAGTAAGATATTTATACAGGAAAAAATTATGCAGAAAACTATATGCCAACCATCTTATCCAAAAAAAAGAAAAAAAAAATATATGAAAAAATAATAAATAACGTAGCTGATAAATCACATGACTCTGAAACGGCCTCTGATTGATTGTGACGTCGCTACTCACACGGAGGCAGCGTAGTCCAGTATATGTTTAACCTGCGTACACTGTGCTTATTTCTGACCTCCAAGAATGCCCCCTGACAAGAGAAATAATTGCTAGTGTTTCGTTCCAATGTGTAAGAGCACAGACAAAAGCACACCTAGGAATTTATTTCCCTGTGTACCGGCCAATAAGAATAATCGAAAACAGTGGTGTCTGGCTGCTCTTCGAAGTTCCCAGTGCTGGAGTGCAGTTTTTCCTATCTATCTTTCTATTGCCAGATGCCACAATCCCGTAAAGGATGGTCGTTGACTTTGAGCTATTTGTTTTACGGGGAGGGGCACAAACCCTCCACCAACCCACTTGTTGACACATAGGGAGCACGTATGGTTTGGTTATATGGTTACCACCCAGCGTTGTAAATGGTTTCATGGCTTACAGGAAACCATTTGGCTTGTCACTCAGTGTAAAGCCACCTGTAAAGGAAAGAAAAGCAATAAGAATTGACAGGAAAGATGGGAGAAAGAGGAAGAGAGGAGGGGAGGCACAGAAAAAAAATGATAAATGCTAAGGAAGAAGTAGGCAGCACTACAATCAAGTGAGTGGATGACGGTCGCCACCACCTACCACTGTTACTGTTGTGAAAATATAGTTTTCTCCATCATTTATGTTCATACGCACCTAATTATCTGTAATCCGGTCAATGAATTGTGCATAATTTAACTATTAATAGAAAATTAGCATTCAAAGTGAAAACATGCTAAGATTAGCAAATACTTCTACTTTAGATTCCCAATATGTCTTGACTGACTTCTATTTTGCACAAATACTGACTTACAGTGCAAATAAATGTATTTGCATGCTTAAGTTAAAATTTATACAAAATAGAAGTCTGCCAAGGCGAGTTGTTGAGACAAAGGAGAAACACTTCCGCTAACTATGGCGTGTTTTGGCTCTGAATCCAGATTTTTAAATTAACAAATTAAGCTAAAAAAATTGGACCGGATTTCAAGTAATTAGGTATGTATGAAGCAATATGGTGATAAAATCTATAACACACCGATTAAAAGTGCCGATTCGGTGTTGATTCAGTAAATGACCGCCAATTTGGTATTTCATCACACCCTTCTGAAGGTACAATACTATCAAGTTCAGAGTCACTCACTGAAACTGTTCTTTCAGAAAACTAATAATCTATCTATCTATCTATTGCCAGACGCCTTCATCCCATACGGGGTGGCCACAAACAAATCGCCTCCACGTCGCCCTGTCCCCCGCCCCCCAATTCACACACCCCTCTCTCATATACCTCTCCACTCCATCCCTCCATCTCATCCTTGGCCTTCCCCTCTTTCTCTTCCCCTCCACCTCACTCACATACATTCTCCTCGTCAGTTTCTCACTTTGTATCCTCTCCACATGGCCAAACCACCTCAGTGTGTTTCTCCTAACACTGCCAATCACATCCACATCCACGCCACAATGCTCCTTCACATCCTCATTTGTCAGTCTGTCTCTACACGTGCTCCACAGGCTCCTCTCAAAAAACTAATTTCCACTGTTCTCACTCTTGCCTTGTGTCCCTCTAACAACGTCCAAGCTTCGCCTCCATACATTAGAGTTGGTATCACATTACTGTCACGTAGTAACGTTTTCACTTCCATGCTGACTTCCATGTTTCTTATCACTGTTTTCAAGGAACCAGCAACCTTCCGTCCTTTCTTGTTGTACCCTTTCTAGCACTTCACCCTCCACTCTTCCATCCTTACTCGTCACACTACCCAAGTACTTGAACGTACTCACATTTTCATTTCCTTATTATCCAACCTCACTGTACATTCACTAGCTTCACTTCTCTCGAAAACCATAACTTTACTTTTCCCTACGTTCACCTTTAGATTCCGTTTCTTACACACTCTCCCAAACTCATCCATGAAGCCTTGCAGCTCCCCCTCGTCTTCACTTAACAACACAGTATGATCTGCAAACAACTGTACAGGGAGTTTCCAAACACTGCCCTCTCTCACGAGGGCTGCTCCTGTAAGTAGACATAGCCGTGGAGTGTAATTATATAGAGAAGGTTATCTGGCCACCAATTTTGATAGCGTGATTTTAGGTACCTGTAGTGAGATAGGGCACTTGAATATGGATCATTAAGCTCAGCCAGAATTAAGTAGTGAGACGTAGTGTCAACAAGGTGAGTTACAGCACTCTCGGGTTACAAGGTTTATTGCACAAAGTTATAAAAGAGCGTGATATTAACGTTGGAACTTCTCACCAGCCTTCTTTCCCCTTTCTCTCACTAACCCAATTCTGATCTTAAGGAAATCTCTCCGACATTATATAGAGCGTGGGGAGGATGCGTATGGTAAATTTCCTATCACGTGGACTAACTGGCTAGGGCTGGTTACTCCACGTGTTTTGGATATGTCATGAAATTCTTGTTCAACTGGCCTACGAGGAAGTTTGAGATGCATCGTATGGCTTAAGAATTCTTGATGGTCTGGGACAAGGGATGTGGATATACATTGTGTGAATTGACATTCCTGGTTCGTCTAGGCAAGGAGATGTGTTCTTTAACTCTTCCTGGAGGACTCAGACATAACTGCCTGTTCTACATATTGATACCTATAGCTACATACAGTAGTTTCATATAGTATTGTGTTATATTATACCTACATATCGCTCGGTCACGCGAAACTTGCGAATTATCGACAGTAATAGTCATAACATATTAATGGATACTAGATGCAAATTACAGTCAATTTGTAAGTGAAATACATAATATTGTGAAGGTTACATAAGTGGGATAATGTAGTTATTGTAGTTATGAAATTGTACATGTATAATATAACAGTAATATTAAAATAATACAATGGGAAGTCTACTGTAGTCAATTACACAATATATACGAGAAGGACTTGCTGTATATATATATATATATATATATATATATATATATATATATATGAGATATGGTAGTATAAAAAGTAAGCCTATATTATGTGTAACCCATATTTTGTTATTTTGTAAATAATATATAAACAATATTTACAATATTTACACAGTTCTGTCTCACTTGTACAGAACAGTTCTTAATCACTGATTCCAGGTTAGCAATCTTTGCTTGCATTCTGTGCATGGCCAAAATTAATACAATAAATATGATGGAGAAAATTACGAAGATGACTGGAGCTGGGCTGTATACATAATATGGGTTAAACATAATCGTACTGTATTCTTCCCAAGGTTGTATTGTCCGATTGATTGTTTGCATGGTTTCATACTTGGGTGATGTCAGATTAATGTGTGCACTTACATTTAAGTTCATCCTAGGTAGTGGCTGGAAGTTTTTGTGTGTGTGGCTGAGAATGGCATAATGGTTTTTAGTGGGCAATTTGAGTGAAATAGAAGAACTGTGAATGTCAAATGCGTTGATGGTGGATGAGTTTATCTGAAGCAAATGTGAAGTTGCAAAGATGAGGGATGTCATGATCTTTTATGATGGGCATTTCACAAGGGACTGTCTCAGCTGGCTGAGACGTGAAGATGTACGCAGAACAAAGGTGAAATGCGTGTAATGATATGCGACATTTATGTTCAACTGTTGTTTCACTAGTGAAAGTGACAGCGTCCTGTTTCTTGAAGACCATGATGACTTCTGTTTTGATGTTGATGGTGACTACTGAGTCATCTTTCTTAGAAGGAAAAGGGTATATATGACAGACTGTGAAAAAATCATCCGTTACGAATGGTACATGAACTACTATTGATGTGAGTGTTGCTTCCAAATATGGATAACATAACATCAGATTTTTTTCCTCAAACAAAGGTTTCAATCCCAGCTTATGTATGCCTTGACTAATTATTTACCGGAGGTTGTTAATGGGTAGTAAATTAATGGTGATCCTTCCATTACCAGCATTAGCAATTCCTTTCATGAAGGCCTGATACTGAGCTCTAGTATTGTCTAACTGTAGTATTATTACATCAATATTTTCTGTGATCACAGAGAGGTGTTGGAATAGTGTATTTTACCTTCTAGTGCACTTACTTTCTCCACAGTCCTAGAGTTGATGCCTCTGCCTTCCTTAGGTTCTTTACAGTCGTCAGCATTAAGGTGTTCTGAGTATCAACTAACCTAGGTTGGTATGAGAGAATTTGTGCAATGTTGTTAAATTTGTTATTTATTTCCTCTAGATCGTTTTCTGTTGCTAGTCAAAAAATGTTGCCTAAAATTGCTCTACATAGGTCGAACAAACCGCGTCTGTTACGTGTGTGTGATGTCTTTTCTTGTCTCCAGTGTGTTGCTCCCAGCTGATGGGATATCCTGGATCATGGTGATCATTACGTGCTTAGCCTTGTCTAGTTTCGAGTCAGTTAATTTATTTAACCCGTCACGTCCCGAGCTATTTCGCACCTCCGACACCCCCCAATCCCGAGGTATTTTGGAAAACATTTTTTTGGCTAAAACCTCTGCTTTTGGCGAGACATCAAAAATTCATAGAGAAATCACTCACCTGAGGTTTAAAATACTCGATATAGGTAGCAGTACCTTCTTACCTTACTGGGTTTTCTATCAGGCTGGCTCCAAAGAAAACGAGTTCTATGGGAGGGTAACTATTCCACAACAATCATAAACGTTATTTATTTATTTGGTACGAATTTATATGTAGTACGAGAGTATATTCGTTTTCAAACAATAATATAGGCATTATAAGCATTGTTTCACTCACTAACTCACCAACATACCTGACCATTTTTGGCGACATTACCTGATCATCATTTCTGACTATTTCTTCCTCTAATGCTATGTAAACTTTGTCCACCACATTATCATCGATTGGGGAATCACTCTGGCCCTGAATGTCTTTATTGACGAGGTCACTGGTAACAGGTGAATTGCCGAGACAGTGGTGTGCGGGGGGGAGAGGTTATGCGGTGTAAGGCGTTGTCCCTGCCTGGCATCTTGCAGAGGAATAGAGGAAGGTGTCCCGTGTACACGTACGAAAAATCACGCCTGAAAATTGAAAATTGGGCAAATTATGAACCTTTCAATTGCATGACGTACCAGTACATCGAGGGACTAGCTGTGACAAAATCTTGCAATGTACCCATACGTCAATGGGATGCCTCGGGTTAATTCAGCTACTTCCTGTGTGGGGTGATCATGTGAAGAAGGGTGTTTTAATACTACTTACAAAGTTCTAAGTGGTCCTGATATCTTCTGTAACATTCTTGGTATGTCTTGCAATATGTCCAAACTATCTTCGGTACTTATTGTCCTGCACAATTGCTGTTGAGGCTGTTGGGGCTATCAGGCAACCATGTCGGACTACATGTTGAGGATGTAAAGGGGTGATCCTCTTGATATCAACAGGAACATGATCCATGGAATTATTTGCTTCATTTTTACCTTTTTTTTTTAAATGCGAGGAAGAAGGAACCAAAGGCCCTGATCTCGCAATAACGGTTCCCTCCAAGAGAAAAACAAATCACAAGAGAGAGAGCCAAATTCACTATCCAATCATTTCGAGATGCCTGGACACACTGCGTTTGAAAGACTGAACATCATAGGAAGCAGGAAATACAGACAGAGGGAGACAGTTCCAGAGCTGACCTGTTGCATAAGTGAAGGACTGGGAGTAACGGTTAACTCTTGCATTAGAGAGTTGGACAGAAAAGGAATGAGAGTTTGCTGCTAGACGGGTGGTACGCGCCCGTCGTAGAGGTGAAGAAATGCATCCAGACACTTCAGAGGAGCAGTGACCATTGAAGCACCGATAGAAAAGAGATATAGATGCAACAGTGCGGCCGAGAGACAGAGGTTGAAGGAAGTCAGTAAGAGGAGGGGAGTTAATGAGATGAAAAGCCTTTGACTCCACCCTATTGAGAAGAGCTGTATGTTGGGAGCCTCCCCACACATGAAAGTTGTACTCCACACAGGGGCAGATAAAACCTCTGTATAGAGTCAACAATTGTGCAGGGGTAAAGAAAGAATGGAGTGAGTTTAGCACACCTAATCTCTTGGAAGCAGATTTTACAAGAGATGAAATATGATCTCCCCAAGATATGTCCCGAGTAAATGAAACCCCAAGCATGTTCAAGGATGATGTAGGATTAAGCTGAATATTATTTGTGGGTATACCTGTGGAAGATTTTGTCGCATTGATAGGTGTAAGAACTGAGTCTTAGATGCATTAAAAACAACCAAATTATTTTTACCCCAGTCAGAGATACGAGCCAAGTCAGACATTAGGTGTGCCAGTGTCATAAAGACTTTGTAGTTACTTGTAGAGAAGTATATTTTAGACTTGTGGTCGAGCGGCTTTTATATCTTGTAGTAGTTTCCCCACCAGATGTCATGTAGTGACGGGAGAGGTAAAGAATAGTATGGGACTATTTTTATTTGTCTTGGAAATATTAAACAGGTATAATAGTATAAGTCCTGGGTAGCTACTTCCCTGTCTCGCTATCTCTCTCTCTCTCTCTGTTCTAAGGCTAATCTCCGTCTCGACCTCTCTCTAGGGTCGCTTGTCTCCTTCTAAACTCTCTTTCCTAAAATCTGGTGTAGTAGGGTGTGTGTGTCACGTATGTTCCTCATGGCAACAGAACTTTCTCACGAGAGGACTGCTGACAGCTAACTGCATCATCTCCTTACTGGCCGCTGTCGTCAGCTTTCCTCCGTGTAAGCGTTTAGCGCTGCTCGCTTCTCGCAAACACAACACCTTCTCATCATTTGACTTCCTGCTTCTATCTGTCTCTCTATCTATCTATTTATCTATCTATCTATTATGTAGTCCTATATTTGCTCGGCCGCGCGAAAATGGCGTACCATCGACATTTAATAGTTATAATATATTAATACATACTACATACACATTATAATGAACTTATAAGCTAATTAAGTGAAATACATAATATTGTAAAGTAACATAATTGTATGAATATTGTATACATATATTATTCATAGTAAATAGTGATTATTCAGTAATATTACATTTTAAATAAGTTGAATACATATTGGAATAAATGCATTAAAGTAAATTATTTAACTGTAATACAGTATGTACTTGGGTTATTATAGTGAAATGCATACATGCAAGAATAAAAATAGTTTAAAATTAAGATTATTGTAAGAGTTATTAATATTTCATTTAAAGATAATGGTACTGGTCTGCCATATATGGGTCATTCTTCTTTGTGTTATTATTATTATTATTATTATTATTATTATTTTTTATATATATAATTAATACTATATACAAAATATATACACTTCATTCAGGGTGGTTAACTGTGATGTTAACTCTCCCCCCACTAAACAATGACTCCAAATTAGCAATTCTTGCATGCATTCTGTGCATGGCCAACAGCAATACTGCAACCACAATGCAGATAATTATAAAGACAGAAGGTGCTTGGCTATACACATAATATGGGTTGAACATACTCAAACTCAAATCTTCCCAGGGCTTCATTGTTTCATTGATCAGCTGCATAGTTTCAAACTTAGGTGAAGTCAGCTTAATACTTGTGCTCATGTTTAAGTCCATATCAGGCAGTGGGTGGAAATGTTTGTGTGTATGGTTGATAATGGCGTAGTGATTGATGGTGGAAAAAGTAGACATGGATGGTGTAAATACCGCACAGTAGTCTGGTGCTATGTATAATCCTGAGGCTGATGTATGAGATGGTGGTATATCTGGACAGACTATGTAAACTGATGTGTTATGAGGGAAATAAAAAAACTGCGAGTGTCCAATGCGTTGATGGTGTACAAGTTTATCTGGAGCAAAAGTGAAGTTGCAATGATGATGAATATTGTTATTGCTGATGATAGCCATTTCACAAGGGACCGTATCAGTAGGCTGAAACGTGAAAATGTACGCAGGACAAAGATGAACAGCATGTAAGGATGTGCGGCACTTTCGCTCAATCGTTGACTCACTTGCGAAAGTGACAGTGTCTCGTCTCTTGGAGACCATGATGAGTTCGGTGTCTGTGTTGATGATGACTAAAGTGTTGTTGTTTCTATAGGGGAAGGGGTGTATTTGGTATACTGTGAACAGGTCTTCCGTGATGAATGGTACATGAACTATCACTGATGTTGGTGTTAGTGTTGCTTCCAAGTACGGGTAATATTGCATAAATTCCCTACTGCGGAACAATGGCTTCAATTTATGTTTATGTATGCCTTGACTAACTATCTGACGTAGCTCATGAACTGGGAGTAAGTCATTTGTGATCTTGCCATCACCAGCATTCGAAATTCCTTGCATAAGTGCCCTGAAATGATCTCTAGTGTTCTCTAATTGTAGTAGAATCGTGTCAATATGTTCTGTGATGATGGAGAAGTGCTGGAAAAGGGTAACGTTACCCTCCAAGTCATTTATTTTATCTATACTCTCGAGAGCTACGTTTTCTGCTTGTTTCAGATTTTTCACAATTGTTTTCATTGCCGAGTTCTGTCCTGTGATGAATTTATCTTGGTATGTTAGTACCTGAGCTATCTTATTAAATTTTTTGTTTATTTCTTTAAGGTCATCCTCTGTAGCCAATCCAAAGATGTTCCCAAGAATTGCGCCGCCCAGATCGAACAAACCGCGCTTTTGGCGAGTACGTGTGATATTGTTCCTGTCGCTCAGCACCTCTGTTCCATAAGATGGGAGATCTTGGATCATGACGAGCATAGTTGACTTCGCCTGTTCTAGTTTCCATTTCGCTAACTTCACCATTTCATCCACTTCCTTGGTGATATGTGATTGTGAAACATAATTCCCTATCTTGAAGTCCAGAGTTCGCATCGGCGTCGCAAGTCTTTCTATATAAGTAGGTAAGTCATACAAGTAATCTAGACTTATTTCAGTACTCATGACATCCTTGACGATTGTAGTCGTGGCCGTTGGAGCTATGAGGCATCCTTGTCGTACTATATGCTTGGGGTCTAGGTGCGCATATACTCTTACTATGTATAGGAGAATCCATAGCATAAGTCCCTTCATCGTAACCTACCGAAAAAAAAAATCTATTAATTTCCTATAAAGCTGTGGTTGATGATAGTGATGATGTGCGTTACGGTTGGCTGTTATTTCATTTATAGAAGGAGTTTAAATCGATATTTAATTCTCGTAAATGATGTACTGTAGATTTCATTGGAATAGTTGCACCTATGTTCGATTGTTTGGTATATGACCTTAATTTCTTTTTGTAATCATTGTTGTGTTCTTGCTTGGTTTCTTGAGGTACGTTCACCTGTTCGGTTGTATCCGAGGCTGAATAATTATGCGATAATTCCCTTGAAACTCGTTTTAAATGGTCAATATGAACTTGTTTTTCCTCGCCACTTGAAAGTGACTTAATTAAAACTTTGTTTGCCTTTATGTTAATTACTCTGTATGGGCCCTCAAATTTAGGGGATAATTTATTGTCTCTCGTATGAATGACACCGTAAACAATGTCTCCTAAGCTGATAGGTGAATCTTTTGCCTTTTTGTTAAATGCCTCCGTCATTTCTTCCTTGGACATCGTTAATTGTTTTTGCACTCTTTTGTGAATGTCCTGGAATTCACGTAAACGGAGTTTAGAGTAATCATCGTAATTGTATATAGGCATGCTGTCACCTTCTAGGAGCTCATATGGTAATTTTTTATCTGTGACATATATAATGAAATGTGGTGTGTCACCAATGGATTTATTTATAGACCCATTAATGGAGGCCTCTACTCTGGGAATCCAATCATCCCAGCTTGCATAATTTTCACTGAGAATGTGTCGTAGCACATCTAATACCTTTTTATTTTGTCTCTCTACCAACCCATTCGATGCTGGGTGATAGGCCAAAACGTTAACCTTTTTAATGTTGTATTGTTTACATATTTCTTGTAAGATCTCAGAATTAAATTCTCCTCCATTATCACTTATTAATACCTTTGGGGTAGTAAAGCGACATATTACATTATCTGTTATTGCCTTTGCTACTGTCTCTGCTGTCTTATCTTTAATTGGAGCTAAAATGACATAACGGGAAAAATGATCCGTTGCTACGAATAAGTATAGGTTATTATTGTATGATAATGGCATCTTGAGTAAATCAACAGCGACAACGTCCCATGGTTGATGTGGTACTGGGTAATTACCCATCGGTGCAGGTGTGATTGGGTATCCTTTGTGTTTCGCACATGATTCGCATCTGTCTATATGATTGTGTATATCTCTTCGTAATGAAGGCCAGTAATATAATAGCTGGGCTTGGTTGAATGTCTTATCCTTTCCAGGGTGTCCTGCATGTGGGCTGTCGTGTATCATTCGTAATACTTGGGGTATCATGTCATTAGGTACTACCAACTGGTTAGTATTTCTTTGGCGTTTTGGTTGTTTAGAGTTAATTTTGTATAATGTATTATTGACCATTGTGAATTGTTCAAGTGGGACATGCAGTTTGGGTAATTGTATGTCATCTCCACTTTCTAACTTGTATATTACTTTTGACCATACTGGGTCAAGTCTTTGTGCCTTTGCGATATCCTCGTGGTTTGGGATATTTCCTTTGAGATCTAACGCCGCGACCTGAATTGTGTTCGGGTTCCTAGATAATGCGTCAGCTACTATATTCATTTTACCTTGTATATAATGTATTTGTACATTGTAGTTTTCAACTGTACATTTCCATCTTGCTCTCCTCCCAGAAAGGAGTTTTTCTTTAAACATACCCACCAGTGGTTTATGGTCGGTGAATAAGTGGATTTCGTAACCATATACCAAATCTCGAAACTTTTGTAATGCAAAAATCACTGCAAGTGCCTCTAAGTCTGTAGTGCTATAATTTTTCTCCGCACCTCTTGTTTGTCTGCTGGCAAATGCAATTGGTTGATTCTTTCCTCTTTTATCTTCCTGCATCAGTACAGCCCCTAATCCTTTAACTGATGCGTCTGTACAAATAAGAAATGATTTCGTGTAATCTGGATATGCTAAACAAGGTGCATTCGTTAGTTTAATTTTTAGATTGTTAAATGCCCTTTTTTGTTCTTCTTCCCATTGGAATACAGCATCTTTTTTGAGTAGTTGGAATAGAGGGAAGGCTATATGAGAGAACTGTGGTACGAAGTACCTATAGTACCCAGCCAGACCTAAAAATTGTCTAACTTCGTCAGTCGTAGTGGGTTCAGGAAAATCTCTCACTGCCTGTATTTTGTCATCAGTGGTGTGAATACCATCAGAACTTAATTTGTGGCCTAAGAAATTTATTTCCTTAAAGCAAAATTTGCATTTAGAAAGTTTAATTTTTAATCCAGCATCACTAAGCTTTTGTAAGAGTAAGTCTAATTTCCTGAGATGATCCTTAATATTCTTCGTTGCGATAATAATATCGTCAAGATAAACAAATATTCCTTGTCCTAAAATTCCGGACAATACGTAATTCATAAGACGCTGGAACGTACCGGGGGCTGTCCTCAGTCCCATTGGCATTCTTGTATATTGATAATGGCCTCTGTTTGTTGAAAAGGCAGTGTATTTACGTGACTCCTGAGATACCGGAATCTGATAGTATCCGTTTAGGAGATCGATGGTCGAGAATATATTATTCTCAGGACCAATATTCTGTAGAACATCACTTAGCAATGGCATGGGAAATCTGTCTGGGATGGTGTGATTATTTAGTTTACGGTAATCTACTACCGCACGCATTTCTCCATTTCTCTTGGGCACAAAGAAAAGGGGAGCGTTCCACGGAGAAACTGAAGGCTCAATAATTCCAAGCTTTAACATTTCATCGACATACTGATTTGCAAGTGTACGTTGGGAGTGTGGTATGCGATAAGCTGGTACGAAAATTGGTGGTGTTTCTGGGTGCACATTAATCATGTGATTAATCAAGTTAGTACACCCTAATTGTTCTCCGGGCAAGGCTACGGTGTCCCTGTGTGTTTCCAGCAGGGTTAACAAATCATTTTCTTCGTCAAATTCACCTGAGTGAATTAAATTCTCTTTATTCTTTCTCTATCCGTAGATTTTATCTCACTTGTTACTCCACCAATATTTATTTCCTTCACAGGGGCTAAACATTTTTCAATATTAACTATGCAAGTTCCCTTCTTCAACTGAACTTCCCCATTCATGTGATTAATAATGAATATCTGAGTTAGCCCTTCGTAGTTCGTATGACATAATGCGTTTTCTACTGACAATCCTTTTACTTTACATAATTCTTCTAAGACAAGAACAGTACTATTCCGTAATTTGCTCTTTATGGTAACCTTCATGTATGAATTAGGTGGTATAACCAAATCATTAGTGAGATGGGCTGGAAAAATTGATAAATCAGTACTGTTATCTGGGTCACTAATTCTGGAGGATGGGGTTGCTGGTGTAAGTGGATCTATACACTCATCTGTTTGTGTATGTTTGTTAAAGCCTTTAATATTACCAATTCTTTTTGGCTCTCTTCTACCAATCGGTGAGGGCTCTGAAAGTATTTCCTCTATAAATTCATTATCAAAGTCTATTCCATTCATTTGTGGGAGTATAGTTATGTTCTCAGTTCTCATGGATCTTAAGCCCAGTAACATATGAGCTTTAATTGCTAAGTTTTCAACGATATAGAACAATGCAGAGAATGGTCTTGTAGTTTCTGTGAAACTGAGATTTAATCTTATCATACCTTTTACTGTAATCTCTTGACCATCTACTGTGTTTAATTCTAAATCAGCTTCATCCAGAAAAGTTACTTTCTTTTTATTTTTAAGAATTCTATTTAGTTCTTCATGTGTTATTAAGTTCACTGGAGAGCCTGTATCTAAAAATAAGGAAACGTTTTGATCCTCACATACAGCTGGTATCAAGATACACTCATTTCCCAACATGCCTCCTATGTGAAGTTTAACCTTGTTCTTCTTTACGTTTGTTCGTTTTTTGTCATGACTTGGTCTTCCCGATTTGAACATAGACACAATTTTTTCTACTGTTTTGCAATCACTAGTCCAGTGCCCTTGGTATCTATGATGCCTACAGTAAGGACCAAACCCTTGTGTCTTTTGATTATCCTCTTTTGCCTTGATAAAGCATTCATACCTTGTGTGTCCTGGTTTTGCACAGTAATGACACAGAATGGACCTATCCCTTGACTGTGACCTACGAGGTGATTTCCCATAAAAGTGTTGTTTATAGCGCGAGACCTGCTCGGGCTGCGCGAAAACTTATGAAACTGCCTGTAGGAAGGCGTGTGGGAACGAGGTCTAGGCGTCTTTGTCTGTTTGGGCTGCCTCATTTCAGGTCGCGATCGATTTTGTTCTCTGTTTGGGGTCGGTGTTGATGTTTTCACAGATGATACTGTCTCAGGTACCCTGATTCTACCAGAATGTGCATGTGTGTCGACCACACCTGCTTTACTGCACTGCATCTCTACCTCGTTCATTAAGTCTAGTAAGCACATTCCAGGGATGTACGCGATTGTTTTGGCGATCTTAAGGGTTCTATCAGGTAATTTACACAAGGCAGCTACATAACCAATGATGTCCACGACGAGGTCTGGGGACATCTTTCCATCATCTGTTATCCACTTAGAATTCTCCAGAGTAGCTAATAGGGTTCTCTTGATTGTGGAGACATCAGCAGTTATTTCACTGAGCACATGGTTTGTAGTGTGCTCCCTTACAAGATCTACAATTTTATGTAATTCTGGAATTATACCTGGCAAAGAAGTTCATACCTCCAGAAAATTTCTTCAGAAATTCAGTTTTAAATTCATCATATGTCCTAGCACGATGTAGCTTATCGGAGCGCAATAAATTGCTTGCTGGACATCTTTCCTGGCTTATGCAAGATGAAAAAATAGCAATTTTCTCTTGTTCATCTAGTATGTGGCGCTTGATGAACATTTGTTCGCACTGACTGATTAATGAAATGACATCAATGCGATCCTTGTCTGTGCCAGAGAATTTTGGGGCAGTCTTATCCTCGTGATACACAAAAACGTGAGGTGTGGTTTTTAGATCAGCAGTATTTGTTTCTTGATTCATATTTAATGATTGCCCTGTTAATTCAACTTGTACGAGTTTATCGTTATGTGAGGGAATGGTAGAATATGTATGACCGGACCGGTGAACCCTGTTAAGTATATTGGCATACGTATTTAAGGCAGCTGCGAAGTCGATACTCTCAACGTCTGAAGGGGTTTCCCACTCATCATCCGAAACTCCCGTATTTGTTTCCTTATCTATAACGTGTGGTGTGGGTTGTACAATGGGTGGGCTGTCTCTTAATTGTGAGTCTGATGTTGTGGCAATTTGTGTGTCATCTGGTATTAACGTGGGTGGTTGCGAAAATATTCCTGTCATTAAGATATGATGTTATGAAATACGCCTCTTGTTTATTTATGTCCTAGCAAACTAGATGATTAAATAAGTTGAATATAGCTAATTTTAGCACTGAGAAGAAATGAGCAAGTATAATTTTACCCACTTGATACAGATCGTAGAGGTGTGTCGATACAAAAGTCGATCTCGGAAGAAAATACAGGTTTGATTGAAGATCTCTTGATAATTCTAGTGGTGTGTTGATGGACGATATTACTCAGGAAACTCCATGGCCTGGTATTTGTAGTGGTTAACGGCTGTCCCAGGCAAACCTCAACATAGAACGTCGAATTTCCAACTTAACTGTGAAAATAAGTGAATATGAGTAGGAGCTATGTGAATAATGAGTAATGAGTAGTGGGTGAGAAGTGCCTGGTGTCAGTCACACGTTGCTTGGCATGGCAGACTCGCGTTGTGATGTCATCTCAGCACATGGTGACGTCGGCTTCCCACACTGGTAGCTGTGGTGAGTGAATGAGTAGCGATGAGTAACTTGAGTGAAGACGAGTGAGTAAGATGAGTTGTAAATCGTGTCTCACTCTTCGTTTGTTTGTTCCCTTTATTCTATGTGGAAGTTTTCTCTGTCCTTTTCTCTAGTGATTTATTCGTTGTGGGATGCAGACTGCCGCTACTTGTAGGTGCGTGTAGAAGATTATACAGACGACGTAGAGTTGTTAATTGTAGTTGATTGTAGATGGCTGTAGTTGATTGTAGATGGCTGTAGACTTTGTAGAACTGAAGCTAACCTTGTAGTCTCGGTTGCTTTTGTAGAAATTTGCTTTTAATTCGGAGACGATGTCCGCAGATTTGCTGGTTTGTCGTTAAGCTACTTGCAAGGCGTCGAGTGATCTCTTGACCTCTGCATCAGCGTAATGATCTGGGAGACGGAGGGGGCAGGAGCTGATATTGTTGGTTGTTGTCAATCTTGATATTTTGTAGGAATTTAATGTTGATTCGTAGACGAGGTTCGTATACGTTCGCTGCTACCAAATGTCATAAAGACTTTGTAGTTACTTGTAGAGAAGTATATTTTAGACTTGTGGTCGAGCGGCTTTTATATCTTGTAGTAGTTTCCCCACCAGATGTCATGTAGTGACGGGAGAGGTAAAGAATAGTATGGGACTATTTTTATTTGTCTTGGAAATATTAAACAGGTATAATAGTATAAGTCCTGGGTAGCTACCTCCCTGTCTCGCTATCTCTCTCTCTCTCTCTGTTCTAAGGCTAATCTCCGTCTCGACCTCTCTCTAGGGTCGCTTGTCTCCTTCTAAACTCTCTTTCCTAAAATCTGGTGTAGTAGGGTGTGTGTGTCACGTATGTTCCTCATGGCAACAGAACTTTCTCACGAGAGGACTGCTGACAGCTAACTGCATCATCTCCTTACTGGCCGCTGTCGTCAGCTTTCCTCCGTGTAAGCGTTTAGCGCTGCTCGCTTCTCGCAAACACAACACCTTCTCATCATTTGACTTCCTGCTTCTATCTGTCTCTCTATCTATCTATTTATCTATCTATCTATTATGTAGTCCTATACCAGAGCTTCATGCCTTGTTTGTTGAATTAACTGCTGAGATGGGCATTGCGGGAACCGAATGGAAAGGTGAAGGGTGGAGTCATCAGTGTACGAGTTGATAGGGTTAGATGTACAGCTTAGAAGGTCATTGATGATAAAAGGAAGAGAGCTGGTGATAGGACAGAGCCCTGAGGAACATCACTGTTAATAGATCTAGGAGAAGAATGATGGCCGTCTACATCAGTGGCTATAGAACGACCAGAAATGAAGCTGGCGATGAAGGCACTGATAGAAGGATGGAAACTGTAAGAGGGCAGTTTGGAAATTAAAGATTTATGCCAGACTCGATCGAAAGCCTTTGAGATGTCAAGTGCAATGGCAAAGCTTTCGCCAATGTCCCGAAAGGAGGATGACCAGGAGTATGACAGGTAGGTGAGAAGATCGCCAGTGGAGCGTCCTTGACGGAACCCGTACTGAAGATCAGAAAGAAGGTTGTGATAGGAAAGATGCCTTAAAATTTTTATATTAAGAATTGACTCGAACACTTTTGAAATACAGGATGTTAAAGCAGTTGGACGATAGTTAGAGGGTTGGGAATGGTCACCCGTCTTTGGGACTGGCTGGATGAGAGCAAACTTCCTGCAAGAAGGAAAGGTACAAGTTGACAGACAAAGGCGAAAGAGTTTACCTAAGCAGGGTGTAACCACAGAAGCACAGTTCTTGAGAGCAACAGGAGGGACTCCATCAGGCCCATATGCCTTGTTAGTATTGAGGCCAGTGATGGCAGAAAATACATCAGCTGAAGAAATTTTAATGTCAGCCATAAGGAAGTCAGAGAGGGGGCAGTGATGGAGGAACAGCACCAGAATCGTCTAAGATGGAATTGGAGGAGAAAGTCTGAGCAGAGATTTGCTTTATCAGTAGAAGAAATAGCTACAGAACCATCAGAGAAGAAAAGAGGAGGGAAGGATGTTGAGGTAAAGTTGTTAGAAAGGTTTTTGGCAAGGTTCCAGAAAGAGCGGGAAGAATTCGAGTTGGAGAGTTGACAGCATTTAGTATGGATGAAATTACATTTAACAGAGCGAAGAACAGACTTAGCACAATTCCAGGCAGAATGGTAAAGATGATGTAATTCAAGGATGATTTGGCTCCGGTACCTTTTGTAGGCCCTCTCCTCGTTGCAGACAGCATTCGAACAAGCGTGATTAAACCAAGGTTTTCTTGCATTAGACAAAGGATACGAGAAAGGAATATATGCCCCCATGCTCGAAGATTAACCTTCGTAATGCATAAGGCACACTCAGATGGCTCCTGGCCATGGAAGCAATAATCATTCCAGGGAAAATCAAAGAAGTACTGCCTGAGGACATCCCAATCTGTAGCCCCAAAGTGCCACAGACGACGTCCCTTGCCATTTTGCTGCCTTCCCCCCAACTTACACTCACAATCTTTCGTGAATTTATGAAGGTTATTTTGAGACATTGAAACATTCATTCTCCTCACCCTTTTGAAAATGCAAAAAGTTCGGACTTTAATGATGCATCTTACAATGCTGTCCATCAGTGTTGTAGGTCTTGAGAGCGGTCTTGGTCTCAAGACCTGTCTCGAGACCAGTTTGATGTGGTCTTGATCTTGATCTTGATCTCACTTGACGTGGTCTTGGTCTTGATCTTGGTCTCGCTTGACGTGGTCTTGGTCTTGATCTTGGTCTCGCTTGACGTGGTCTTGGTCTTGATCTTGCTCTCGAAGCTTCTGGTCTCGGACTTTTAGCTCGAGACCAGGTCGAGACCAGCATTACAAAGTGCATCGCGGCGTGGGGAAGGTCGGAATTTATGATCATACACGGAGAAAAATCATGGCTGATTCGATTCACGGCGCGCCATACAGCACTGCACTGTCTAAAGACACTGCCTGGCTAGTGCTACGGTGATGATGCATGAGCTGAGCCCTGCCAGCGCTGATAGAGTGCATGCGAGTCGAGAAAGCATGCATGATGTGGCCATTCTCGCAGTGATAATCTCTGTTTGCACTTAAGCATGTTTGCAGCTCTGTATACCTCCGTGTACTTCCTATACATGTATGGTGTATGCAATCCCCACATCCTTCGTACATGTACGTCGCAGGTTTAGCTAGTTCGCTTGAAAAATGCAACTACAAAATTTCTATTTTCCTATGGTTCTTTCTTCATGCCGGTGAAGCAATGAAAGCAGAAATATTTTACCTAGATGTTCAGTTGTTCACATATATTAAATTTTGTAAATATATTTCCTCCCTTACAGGGACGTAGCCAGGATTTTGGAGCGATGGGGGCCAAGTCAGAAATCAGTGGCTTCCAATCTTTCGAGTTATGATCCTTCAGAGCTTCCAAATGGCTGCCACGGAGGCCTACAGTGACTTCTGTGACCTTTTTAGAAGAAATCAGAATATTTTCTAGTGTTTCACAGCCACCCTCGTATTTCATGCAACTTATTCACCTATGAGTGGGAGGCCATGCCCATGTGGCCCAGTGGCATTTCTAGCCCCACTAAAGTGGGGGGGCCACCTGGGGGCTGATAAATCATCTGAAGTAGCAAGAAGGGCAGTGTGCAGACTCAAATGAGAGCCCCTTTCAAGAAGGAAAGTTACTGAAAACTGTTCTCTTAAACAAATAGTGGATACGACCATAAGAAGCATTTGGAGCACTTATGAAAGTAAAATATGTATTTTATATTTATGAAAATTTTTTGCTTCCCACCTCTGTATCCCGAAACCCCTTCGGTCTCATGTAATTATCCTGAAAAATAGGTAGTCCCCCTCGACTGTTCATGAGAAACGAAAGATGAATATGTTGTGTATGGAACTTTTGGGCACGGGTAAAGCTCGGACAGAAGTGCTAAAATTAGTCTTCCGAAAACCAGCTTTCGCATGAGGAAGATACAGCCATCCATGAGAATGATGGCACTGACAAAATATGCAACACAATACATTATAACTTCAAAACCGTAATTTCAAAAGTTTAAAACTTAAAAAGCTTTCAAAAGCTGTAACATCGGTGTGCCATAGAGAGCTATGACCGCGCTCTGGGGTGCCTGGAAAACGTTTGGCACTGGCCAGTAAAAGAAGCAAAATTGTCACAGTCCTGGTGTGGGCCCTGGTCCCTCCATACTCTTGAGTTTTGGCTCCGGGAATCACCCCTATTGCCCTCTTTTGTAGTTCAGTCAGCTCATGTGCGATAATCAACTTAAATTCGTTTAAAAGATGTTGAGTATAGCATCAATACATAATCTGCAACTGGGCGAGTAGGGTACTAGTGCACTCGCTCGAGGGGCCGAGACGCCCGTGAAAACTGACCAGCAGTGCAGTACCTGCAGGCTGCAGTGCAGCTACTTTTCGTTCATTCAGCAGACACATAAATTCTTAGTCTTGGTCTTGGTCTTGGTCTCGTAGGGTCTGGACTTGATCTTGGTCTTGGTCTCGGAGGATCTGGTCTTGGTCTTGGTCTCAGAGGGTCTGGTCTTGGTCTTGGTCTAGGTCTCGAGGTGCCTGGTCTTGAGTATAACACTGCTGTCCATAACAAAGAGAAGGCCTAGAAGATTTCCAACACCAACCCACCCCTCAATCTCTTTGTTTTGTTCAGCTTAATATAGTGCTAAGTGTGTTCTTCGATATTCAGATAGTTGGCTGAAGAGTCACACTATCGTGACAATGAAATAGGATACAAAAACCCACACTGGCAGACGAAAAAAAGATGTATTCCAAACAGTTTCGGCGACAGCTGTCGCCCTCTTCAGTGGATCTACAGACCAAGAGTGGTACATACAAATGCCGAGAAGCTGCTTATATGCAGGGTGAGGACACGTTTTCCCAACCACACCTGATGTGACCTCACCTGACGATCCCTCTACTCTGTCCACGACCTGAGTGAGGGATTACAAGTTGAAGCAGATTTTACAAGAGATGAAATATGATCTCCCCAAGATATGTCCCGAGTAAATGAAACCCCAAGCATGTTCAAGGATGATGTAGGATTAAGCTGAATATTATTTGTGGGTATACCTGTGGAAGATTTTGTCGCATTGATAGGTGTAAGAACTGAGTCTTAGATGCATTAAAAACAACCAAATTATTTTTACCCCAGTCAGAGATACGAGCCAAGTCAGACATTAGGTGTGCCAGTGTCATAAAGACTTTGTAGTTACTTGTAGAGAAGTATATTTTAGACTTGTGGTCGAGCGGCTTTTATATCTTGTAGTAGTTTCCCCACCAGATGTCATGTAGTGACGGGAGAGGTAAAGAATAGTATGGGACTATTTTTATTTGTCTTGGAAATATTAAACAGGTATAATAGTATAAGTCCTGGGTAGCTACTTCCCTGTCTTGCTATCTCTCTCTCTCTCTCTGTTCTAAGGCTAATCTCCGTCTCGACCTCTCTCTAGGGTCGCTTGTCTCCTTCTAAACTCTCTTTCCTAAAATCTGGTGTAGTAGGGTGTGTGTGTCACGTATGTTCCTCATGGCAACAGAACTTTCTCACGAGAGGACTGCTGACAGCTAACTGCATCATCTCCTTACTGGCCGCTGTCGTCAGCTTTCCTCCGTGTAAGCGTTTAGCGCTGCTCGCTTCTCGCAAACACAACACCTTCTCATCATTTGACTTCCTGCTTCTATCTGTCTCTCTATCTATCTATTTATCTATCTATCTATTATGTAGTCCTATATTTGCTCGGCCGCGCGAAAATGGCGTACCATCGACATTTAATAGTTATAATATATTAATACATACTACATACACATTATAATGAACTTATAAGCTAATTAAGTGAAATACATAATATTGTAAAGTAACATAATTGTATGAATATTGTATACATATATTATTCATAGTAAATAGTGATTATTCAGTAATATTACATTTTAAATAAGTTGAATACATATTGGAATAAATGCATTAAAGTAAATTATTTAACTGTAATACAGTATGTACTTGGGTTATTATAGTGAAATGCATACATGCAAGAATAAAAATAGTTTAAAATTAAGATTATTGTAAGAGTTATTAATATTTCATTTAAAGATAATGGTACTGGTCTGCCATATATGGGTCATTCTTCTTTGTGTTATTATTATTATTATTATTATTATTATTATTTTTTTTATATATAATTAATACTATATACAAAATATATACACTTCATTCAGGGTGGTTAACTGTGATGTTAACTCTCCCCCCACTAAACAATGACTCCAAATTAGCAATTCTTGCATGCATTCTGTGCATGGCCAACAGCAATACTGCAACCACAATGCAGATAATTATAAAGACAGAAGGTGCTTGGCTATACACATAATATGGGTTGAACATACTCAAACTCAAATCTTCCCAGGGCTTCATTGTTTCATTGATCAGCTGCATAGTTTCAAACTTAGGTGAAGTCAGCTTAATACTTGTGCTCATGTTTAAGTCCATATCAGGCAGTGGGTGGAAATGTTTGTGTGTATGGTTGATAATGGCGTAGTGATTGATGGTGGAAAAAGTAGACATGGATGGTGTAAATACCGCACAGTAGTCTGGTGCTATGTATAATCCTGAGGCTGATGTATGAGATGGTGGTATATCTGGACAGACTATGTAAACTGATGTGTTATGAGGGAAATAAAAAAACTGCGAGTGTCCAATGCGTTGATGGTGTACAAGTTTATCTGGAGCAAAAGTGAAGTTGCAATGATGATGAATATTGTTATTGCTGATGATAGCCATTTCACAAGGGACCGTATCAGTAGGCTGAAACGTGAAAATGTACGCAGGACAAAGATGAACAGCATGTAAGGATGTGCGGCACTTTCGCTCAATCGTTGACTCACTTGCGAAAGTGACAGTGTCTCGTCTCTTGGAGACCATGATGAGTTCGGTGTCTGTGTTGATGATGACTAAAGTGTTGTTGTTTCTATAGGGGAAGGGGTGTATTTGGTATACTGTGAACAGGTCTTCCGTGATGAATGGTACATGAACTATCACTGATGTTGGTGTTAGTGTTGCTTCCAAGTACGGGTAATATTGCATAAATTCCCTACTGCGGAACAATGGCTTCAATTTATGTTTATGTATGCCTTGACTAACTATCTGACGTAGCTCATGAACTGGGAGTAAGTCATTTGTGATCTTGCCATCACCAGCATTCGAAATTCCTTGCATAAGTGCCCTGAAATGATCTCTAGTGTTCTCTAATTGTAGTAGAATCGTGTCAATATGTTCTGTGATGATGGAGAAGTGCTGGAAAAGGGTAACGTTACCCTCCAAGTCATTTATTTTATCTATACTCTCGAGAGCTACGTTTTCTGCTTGTTTCAGATTTTTCACAATTGTTTTCATTGCCGAGTTCTGTCCTGTGATGAATTTATCTTGGTATGTTAGTACCTGAGCTATCTTATTAAATTTTTTGTTTATTTCTTTAAGGTCATCCTCTGTAGCCAATCCAAAGATGTTCCCAAGAATTGCGCCGCCCAGATCGAACAAACCGCGCTTTTGGCGAGTACGTGTGATATTGTTCCTGTCGCTCAGCACCTCTGTTCCATAAGATGGGAGATCTTGGATCATGACGAGCATAGTTGACTTCGCCTGTTCTAGTTTCCATTTCGCTAACTTCACCATTTCATCCACTTCCTTGGTGATATGTGATTGTGAAACATAATTCCCTATCTTGAAGTCCAGAGTTCGCATCGGCGTCGCAAGTCTTTCTATATAAGTAGGTAAGTCATACAAGTAATCTAGACTTATTTCAGTACTCATGACATCCTTGACGATTGTAGTCGTGGCCGTTGGAGCTATGAGGCATCCTTGTCGTACTATATGCTTGGGGTCTAGGTGCGCATATACTCTTACTATGTATAGGAGAATCCATAGCATAAGTCCCTTCATCGTAACCTACCGAAAAAAAAAAAATCTATTAATTTCCTATAAAGCTGTGGTTGATGATAGTGATGATGTGCGTTACGGTTGGCTGTTATTTCATTTATAGAAGGAGTTTAAATCGATATTTAATTCTCGTAAATGATGTACTGTAGATTTCATTGGAATAGTTGCACCTATGTTCGATTGTTTGGTATATGACCTTAATTTCTTTTTGTAATCATTGTTGTGTTCTTGCTTGGTTTCTTGAGGTACGTTCACCTGTTCGGTTGTATCCGAGGCTGAATAATTATGCGATAATTCCCTTGAAACTCGTTTTAAATGGTCAATATGAACTTGTTTTTCCTCGCCACTTGAAAGTGACTTAATTAAAACTTTGTTTGCCTTTATGTTAATTACTCTGTATGGGCCCTCAAATTTAGGGGATAATTTATTGTCTCTCGTATGAATGACACCGTAAACAATGTCTCCTAAGCTGATAGGTGAATCTTTTGCCTTTTTGTTAAATGCCTCCGTCATTTCTTCCTTGGACATCGTTAATTGTTTTTGCACTCTTTTGTGAATGTCCTGGAATTCACGTAAACGGAGTTTAGAGTAATCATCGTAATTGTATATAGGCATGCTGTCACCTTCTAGGAGCTCATATGGTAATTTTTTATCTGTGACATATATAATGAAATGTGGTGTGTCACCAATGGATTTATTTATAGACCCATTAATGGAGGCCTCTACTCTGGGAATCCAATCATCCCAGCTTGCATAATTTTCACTGAGAATGTGTCGTAGCACATCTAATACCTTTTTATTTTGTCTCTCTACCAACCCATTCGATGCTGGGTGATAGGCCAAAACGTTAACCTTTTTTAATGTTGTATTGTTTACATATTTCTTGTAAGATCTCAGAATTAAATTCTCCTCCATTATCACTTATTAATACCTTTGGGGTAGTAAAGCGACATATTACATTATCTGTTATTGCCTTTGCTACTGTCTCTGCTGTCTTATCTTTAATTGGAGCTAAAATGACATAACGGGAAAAATGATCCGTTGCTACGAATAAGTATAGGTTATTATTGTATGATAATGGCATCTTGAGTAAATCAACAGCGACAACGTCCCATGGTTGATGTGGTACTGGGTAATTACCCATCGGTGCAGGTGTGATTGGGTATCCTTTGTGTTTCGCACATGATTCGCATCTGTCTATATGATTGTGTATATCTCTTCGTAATGAAGGCCAGTAATATAATAGCTGGGCTTGGTTGAATGTCTTATCCTTTCCAGGGTGTCCTGCATGTGGGCTGTCGTGTATCATTCGTAATACTTGGGGTATCATGTCATTAGGTACTACCAACTGGTTAGTATTTCTTTGGCGTTTTGGTTGTTTAGAGTTAATTTTGTATAATGTATTATTGACCATTGTGAATTGTTCAAGTGGGACATGCAGTTTGGGTAATTGTATGTCATCTCCACTTTCTAACTTGTATATTACTTTTGACCATACTGGGTCAAGTCTTTGTGCCTTTGCGATATCCTCGTGGTTTGGGATATTTCCTTTGAGATCTAACGCGACCTGAATTGTGTTCGGATTCCTAGATAATGCGTCAGCTACTATATTCATTTTACCTTGTATATAATGTATTTGTACATTGTAGTTTTCAACTGTACATTTCCATCTTGCTCTCCTCCCAGAAAGGAGTTTTTCTTTAAACATACCCACCAGTGGTTTATGGTCGGTGAATAAGTGGATTTCGTAACCATATACCAAATCTCGAAACTTTTGTAATGCAAAAATCACTGCAAGTGCCTCTAAGTCTGTAGTGCTATAATTTTCTCCGCACCTCTTGTTTGTCTGCTGGCAAATGCAATTGGTTGATTCTTTCCTCTTTATCTTCCTGCATCAGTACAGCCCCTAATCCTTTAACTGATGCGTCTGTACAAATAAGAAATGATTTCGTGTAATCTGGATATGCTAAACAAGGTGCATTCGTTAGTTTAATTTTTAGATTGTTAAATGCCCTTTTTTGTTCTTCTTCCCATTGGAATACAGCATCTTTTTTGAGTAGTTGGAATAGAGGGAAGGCTATATGAGAGAACTGTGGTACGAAGTACCTATAGTACCCAGCCAGACCTAAAAATTGTCTAACTTCGTCAGTCGTAGTGGGTTCAGGAAAATCTCTCACTGCCTGTATTTTGTCATCAGTGGTGTGAATACCATCAGAACTTAATTTGTGGCCTAAGAAATTTATTTCCTTAAAGCAAAATTTGCATTTAGAAAGTTTAACCCTTTCAGGCACAGTCGCGCGATTCGCGTGATGTCGGCTTGCACTCCGCCAGACACAGTCACGCGACTCGCGTCCTTAAGGCCCCTTCAAGGCCCAAAAATATTCGTCAGAAAAAAACTTATAGGCCGATTTGCGTGATTTTTTGGCGCGTCTTAGGGTAGCCAAGGCCTACTGGAGGTAAGTCATTGGCAACACTGCTTTGCCTTATCAGCCTCAGCCCGCTCCCTCCAACCTCAGTGTTTGTTGAGCAGTCAGCCAGTGATGTTTGACAGCTCGTGGTTCCCTTTAAATCGTCCATAATTCTCCTCCTCTTGCCCAAGGCAAAGACCCTATTGAATCAGTGAGATAATACATTGTATGTGAACATATAGTGATGTGATATTGTTGATGGAACATTCATATATGTATTGAAAAGCAATTCTGGCCGTTAGCAATCGTTGGGCCTTGGAGCCAGACACATGGTCAGTGTAGCGGGGTTGCACCACTCCACCCCCCCGTAGGCCGTATGGCGTGAGTGGAAATACGTATATAAATGAAGCCAAGGCATAAATATATATTGTGTGAAACATACTGTGGATGGCTTGGTGAAATTATGGAGCCAGCAAGCGTTATGTGTGGCATGAAACAGTGTTGTGAAGGGGCAAACCTGAAGTTGGGAGGAGAATTACCGGTGTTTTTAGGGCTGGAATTATTGTGATTCTGATAGTGTAAATGCGTATGGAATTGTATGAAATATACGTCAAACAAGCTGCGAGTTTCCGTGAACGAGTGTGGTGTGTGCTAAAAATAGCGTTGCCTCATACTCTCAGGGAGCAGCTGACTCACACACACACTACATAACTCCTTATCTTCAAATCCGTGGTCTAACTGGATCAACACCCCTGGAGGAAGTGAGTTCTGCAAATCTTGTTGATATATGTAATAATCTATTACCATTACCTCTCACACTTTCAGACAAATATCCATTTTCTCCTACAGATTACACATGAAAGAAAGTAAATCTCCACAGCAGTAACTATAGAAGAGTTATGTTTATGTGTAGTAGGTTATAACAATAGAAAAAAACATCCATGGAAGATGTAATAGTCTGTACAGATAGGGGAAAAAGAAAGTTAGTAGCATAGTCTTCAGGCCGGTGTGCGAGGAAGAAACAGTGTGTGTAAAAGTTGGTAGCGATCGGAAGAGTAACCTCACTTTGTCGGCCAATTACTCGAAAACTATTAGACTTATCGATTTCCTGTTACAACCATCATCAATACCACTAAATTCTACGTAAGATCAATACCAGAATGTAAGCCTTTGGTAGCGTTTTGGGAGGTAAAAGGCGAGAGAAATGTTTTTGTTCCTAGCGGTTGTTGTGTGACATGACAAGCGCTCGGAGTAATAACATCATTTTGTCGGCCAGTTACTCGAAAACTATTAGACTTATCGATTTCCTGTTACAACCATCATCAATATCACTAAATTCTATGTATGATCAATACCAAAATGTAAGCCTTTTGTAGCGTTTTGGGATAAAAGGCGAGGGAAATGTTTTTTTTTTCCCTCGCGTTTATCAGTGACATTCGCTCGGAGTAATAACCTCACTTTGTCGGCCAATTACTCGAAAACTATTAGACTTATCGATTTTCTGTTACAACCATCATCAATACCACTAAATTCTACGTGTAATCAATACCCGAATGTAAGCCTTTGGTAGCGTTTTGGGGGTAAAGGCGAGGGAAATGTTTTTCCTCGCATTTGTTATCAGTGACAAGCGCTCGGAGTAATAACCTCACTTTGTCGGCCAATTACTCGAAAACTGTTTGACTTATCGATTTTCTGTAACAACCATGATCTATACCACTAAATTCTACGTATGATCAATACCAAAATGTAAGCATTATGTTACGTTTTGTGCGATAAAAGACGGTGGAAATGAGTGTCTCTTCCCGGCTGTTACCATTGAGAAAGGCTCGTAGTAATACTCTCATTTTCTCTGCCAATTACTCGGAAACTATTGGACGTATCGATTTCACGTTTGAACCATGATGAAGAGCAGGAAATTCTATATATGTACAATACATAAAAATGTAATATTTCTCATAAGAATTCGTGGTTACGTAGACGGGAACATTGCGTACGCCATGCGCGCATCACGAAAGTCAATCACGCACGGAGTGCCTTGTACCTTTTTTCGATTTACTCGAGAACTATGAGGCGTATGGGGTTTTCCCGTCACAGTGGGAAAGCTGGATAATGGGGGCATATTACTATGTAATAAAAACGTTAGGTCCCTGGGAAAACTTAGCTCTCAGAGGTCAGTGAAAATTTTTCGAAAATGGCTCTCAGTTTTTGACCATTTTCTCGAAAAGTATACATCGTATCTAAACCAGATTGGTTTCGTTAGAAAGCTGATGAAATTCTCTATGAAAAAATATTAGATCATTTTCCTGTAGGATGGAAAACATTCAAACGGTGATGTTGGGAAGTCAAAAATGTTTACTCGACATGCCTTCCAGGGCTCATAACTTTCTGTGCTGTTGTTTTCCTGTGTTTTGGTCATGTTTATCAGATAGAACAAACATCCATGCATACCTGGACATAGGTTTCATGGGAATACATTGATTTTTTGGGGGCGAAAATAAGGCAAGAATGTGTTTCATTCGCTCAAATTTGCTCAAATTTGCCGCGCGCGCGCTCACCGGCCGGGCGGCTTCGTAGTCGAAATTCCGGGATCAGAAAACTTATTGAAACTTATCGTGCGCGAAAGGGTTAATTTTTAATCCAGCATCACTAAGCTTTTGTAAGAGTAAGTCTAATTTCCTGAGATGATCCTTAATATTCTTCGTTGCGATAATAATATCGTCAAGATAAACAAATATTCCTTGTCCTAAAATTCCGGACAATACGTAATTCATAAGACGCTGGAACGTACCGGGGGCTGTCCTCAGTCCCATTGGCATTCTTGTATATTGATAATGGCCTCTGTTTGTTGAAAAGGCAGTGTATTTACGTGACTCCTGAGATACCGGAATCTGATAGTATCCGTTTAGGAGATCGATGGTCGAGAATATATTATTCTCAGGACCAATATTCTGTAGAACATCACTTAGCAATGGCATGGGAAATCTGTCTGGGATGGTGTGATTATTTAGTTTACGGTAATCTACTACCGCACGCATTTCTCCATTTCTCTTGGGCACAAAGAAAAGGGGAGCGTTCCACGGAGAAACTGAAGGCTCAATAATTCCAAGCTTTAACATTTCATCGACATACTGATTTGCAAGTGTACGTTGGGAGTGTGGTATGCGATAAGCTGGTACGAAAATTGGTGGTGTTTCTGGGTGCACATTAATCATGTGATTAATCAAGTTAGTACACCCTAATTGTTCTCCGGGCAAGGCTACGGTGTCCCTGTGTGTTTCCAGCAGGGTTAACAAATCATTTTCTTCGTCAAATTCACCTGAGTGAATTAAATTCTCTTTTATTCTTTCTCTATCCGTAGATTTTATCTCACTTGTTACTCCACCAATATTTATTTCCTTCACAGGGGCTAAACATTTTTCAATATTAACTATGCAAGTTCCCTTCTTCAACTGAACTTCCCCATTCATGTGATTAATAATGAATATCTGAGTTAGCCCTTCGTAGTTCGTATGACATAATGCGTTTTCTACTGACAATCCTTTTACTTTACATAATTCTTCTAAGACAAGAACAGTACTATTCCGTAATTTGCTCTTTATGGTAACCTTCATGTATGAATTAGGTGGTATAACCAAATCATTAGTGAGATGGGCTGGAAAAATTGATAAATCAGTACTGTTATCTGGGTCACTAATTCTGGAGGATGGGGTTGCTGGTGTAAGTGGATCTATACACTCATCTGTTTGTGTATGTTTGTTAAAGCCTTTAATATTACCAATTCTTTTTGGCTCTCTTCTACCAATCGGTGAGGGCTCTGAAAGTATTTCCTCTATAAATTCATTATCAAAGTCTATTCCATTCATTTGTGGGAGTATAGTTATGTTCTCAGTTCTCATGGATCTTAAGCCCAGTAACATATGAGCTTTAATTGCTAAGTTTTCAACGATATAGAACAATGCAGAGAATGGTCTTGTAGTTTCTGTGAAACTGAGATTTAATCTTATCATACCTTTTACTGTAATCTCTTGACCATCTACTGTGTTTAATTCTAAATCAGCTTCATCCAGAAAAGTTACTTTCTTTTTATTTTTAAGAATTCTATTTAGTTCTTCATGTGTTATTAAGTTCACTGGAGAGCCTGTATCTAAAAATAAGGAAACGTTTTGATCCTCACATACAGCTGGTATCAAGATACACTCATTTCCCAACATGCCTCCTATGTGAAGTTTAACCTTGTTCTTCTTTACGTTTGTTCGTTTTTTGTCATGACTTGGTCTTCCCCCGATTTGAACATAGACACAATTTTTTCTACTGTTTTGCAATCACTAGTCCAGTGCCCTTGGTATCTATGATGCCTACAGTAAGGACCAAACCCTTGTGTCTTTTGATTATCCTCTTTTGCCTTGATAAAGCATTCATACCTTGTGTGTCCTGGTTTTGCACAGTAATGACACAGAATGGACCTATCCCTTGACTGTGACCTACGAGGTGATTTCCCATAAAAAGTGTTGTTTATAGCGCGAGACCTGCTCGGGCTGCGCGAAAACTTATGAAACTGCCTGTAGGAAGGCGTGTGGGAACGAGGTCTAGGCGTCTTTGTCTGTTTGGGCTGCCTCATTTCAGGTCGCGATCGATTTTGTTCTCTGTTTGGGGTCGGTGTTGATGTTTTCACAGATGATACTGTCTCAGGTACCCTGATTCTACCAGAATGTGCATGTGTGTCGACCACACCTGCTTTACTGCACTGCATCTCTACCTCGTTCATTAAGTCTAGTAAGCACATTCCAGGGATGTACGCGATTGTTTTGGCGATCTTAAGGGTTCTATCAGGTAATTTACACAAGGCAGCTACATAACCAATGATGTCCACGACGAGGTCTGGGGACATCTTTCCATCATCTGTTATCCACTTAGAATTCTCCAGAGTAGCTAATAGGGTTCTCTTGATTGTGGAGACATCAGCAGTTATTTCACTGAGCACATGGTTTGTAGTGTGCTCCCTTACAAGATCTACAATTTTATGTAATTCTGGAATTATACCTGGCAAGAAGTTCATACCTCCAGAAAATTTCTTCAGAAATTCAGTTTTAAATTCATCATATGTCCTAGCACGATGTAGCTTATCGGAGCGCAATAAATTGCTTGCTGGACATCTTTCCTGGCTTATGCAAGATGAAAAAATAGCAATTTTCTCTTGTTCATCTAGTATGTGGCGCTTGATGAACATTTGTTCGCACTGACTGATTAATGAAATGACATCAATGCGATCCTTGTCTGTGCCAGAGAATTTTGGGGCAGTCTTATCCTCGTGATACACAAAAACGTGAGGTGTGGTTTTTAGATCAGCAGTATTTGTTTCTTGATTCATATTTAATGATTGCCCTGTTAATTCAACTTGTACGAGTTTATCGTTATGTGAGGGAATGGTAGAATATGTATGACCGGACCGGTGAACCCTGTTAAGTATATTGGCATACGTATTTAAGGCAGCTGCGAAGTCGATACTCTCAACGTCTGAAGGGGTTTCCCACTCATCATCCGAAACTCCCGTATTTGTTTCCTTATCTATAACGTGTGGTGTGGGTTGTACAATGGGTGGGCTGTCTCTTAATTGTGAGTCTGATGTTGTGGCAATTTGTGTGTCATCTGGTATTAACGTGGGTGGTTGCGAAAATATTCCTGTCATTAAGATATGATGTTATGAAATACGCCTCTTGTTTATTTATGTCCTAGCAAACTAGATGATTAAATAAGTTGAATATAGCTAATTTTAGCACTGAGAAGAAATGAGCAAGTATAATTTTACCCACTTGATACAGATCGTAGAGGTGTGTCGATACAAAAGTCGATCTCGGAAGAAAATACAGGTTTGATTGAAGATCTCTTGATAATTCTAGTGGTGTGTTGATGGACGATATTACTCAGGAAACTCCATGGCCTGGTATTTGTAGTGGTTAACGGCTGTCCCAGGCAAACCTCAACATAGAACGTCGAATTTCCAACTTAACTGTGAAAATAAGTGAATATGAGTAGGAGCTATGTGAATAATGAGTAATGAGTAGTGGGTGAGAAGTGCCTGGTGTCAGTCACACGTTGCTTGGCATGGCAGACTCGCGTTGTGATGTCATCTCAGCACATGGTGACGTCGGCTTCCCACACTGGTAGCTGTGGTGAGTGAATGAGTAGCGATGAGTAACTTGAGTGAAGACGAGTGAGTAAGATGAGTTGTAAATCGTGTCTCACTCTTCGTTTGTTTGTTCCCTTTATTCTATGTGGAAGTTTTCTCTGTCCTTTTCTCTAGTGATTTATTCGTTGTGGGATGAAGACTGCCGCTACTTGTAGGTGCGTGTAGAAGATTATACAGACGACGTAGAGTTGTTAATTGTAGTTGATTGTAGATGGCTGTAGTTGATTGTAGATGGCTGTAGACTTTGTAGAACTGAAGCTAACCTTGTAGTCTCGGTTGCTTTTGTAGAAATTTGCTTTTAATTCGGAGACGATGTCCGCAGATTTGCTGGTTTGTCGTTAAGCTACTTGCAAGGCGTCGAGTGATCTCTTGACCTCTGCATCAGCGTAATGATCTGGGAGACGGAGGGGGCAGGAGCTGATATTGTTGGTTGTTGTCAATCTTGATATTTTGTAGGAATTTAATGTTGATTCGTAGACGAGGTTCGTATACGTTCGCTGCTACCAAATGTCATAAAGACTTTGTAGTTACTTGTAGAGAAGTATATTTTAGACTTGTGGTCGAGCGGCTTTTATATCTTGTAGTAGTTTCCCACCAGATGTCATGTAGTGACGGGAGAGGTAAAGAATAGTATGGGACTATTTTTATTTGTCTTGGAAATATTAAACAGGTATAATAGTATAAGTCCTGGGTAGCTACCTCCCTGTCTCGCTATCTCTCTCTCTCTCTCTCTGTTCTAAGGCTAATCTCCGTCTCGACCTCTCTCTAGGGTCGCTTGTCTCCTTCTAAACTCTCTTTCCTAAAATCTGGTGTAGTAGGGTGTGTGTGTCACGTATGTTCCTCATGGCAACAGAACTTTCTCACGAGAGGACTGCTGACAGCTAACTGCATCATCTCCTTACTGGCCGCTGTCGTCAGCTTTCCTCCGTGTAAGCGTTTAGCGCTGCTCGCTTCTCGCAAACACAACACCTTCTCATCATTTGACTTCCTGCTTCTATCTGTCTCTCTATCTATCTATTTATCTATCTATCTATTATGTAGTCCTATACCAGAGCTTCATGCCTTGTTTGTTGAATTAACTGCTGAGATGGGCATTGCGGGAACCGAATGGAAAGGTGAAGGGTGGAGTCATCAGTGTACGAGTTGATAGGGTTAGATGTACAGCTTAGAAGGTCATTGATGATAAAAGGAAGAGAGCTGGTGATAGGACAGAGCCCTGAGGAACATCACTGTTAATAGATCTAGGAGAAGAATGATGGCCGTCTACATCAGTGGCTATAGAACGACCAGAAATGAAGCTGGCGATGAAGGCACTGATAGAAGGATGGAAACTGTAAGAGGGCAGTTTGGAAATTAAAGATTTATGCCAGACTCGATCGAAAGCCTTTGAGATGTCAAGTGCAATGGCAAAGCTTTCGCCAATGTCCCGAAAGGAGGATGACCAGGAGTATGACAGGTAGGTGAGAAGATCGCCAGTGGAGCGTCCTTGACGGAACCCGTACTGAAGATCAGAAAGAAGGTTGTGATAGGAAAGATGCCTTAAAATTTTTATATTAAGAATTGACTCGAACACTTTTGAAATACAGGATGTTAAAGCAGTTGGACGATAGTTAGAGGGTTGGGAATGGTCACCCGTCTTTGGGACTGGCTGGATGAGAGCAAACTTCCTGCAAGAAGGAAAGGTACAAGTTGACAGACAAAGGCGAAAGAGTTTACCTAAGCAGGGTGTAACCACAGAAGCACAGTTCTTGAGAGCAACAGGAGGGACTCCATCAGGCCCATATGCCTTGTTAGTATTGAGGCCAGTGATGGCAGAAAATACATCAGCTGAAGAAATTTTAATGTCAGCCATAAGGAAGTCAGAGAGGGGGCAGTGATGGAGGAACAGCACCAGAATCGTCTAAGATGGAATTGGAGGAGAAAGTCTGAGCAGAGATTTGCTTTATCAGTAGAAGAAATAGCTACAGAACCATCAGAGAAGAAAAGAGGAGGGAAGGATGTTGAGGTAAAGTTGTTAGAAAGGTTTTTGGCAAGGTTCCAGAAAGAGCGGGAAGAATTCGAGTTGGAGAGTTGACAGCATTTAGTATGGATGAAATTACATTTAACAGAGCGAAGAACAGACTTAGCACAATTCCAGGCAGAATGGTAAAGATGATGTAATTCAAGGATGATTTGGCTCCGGTACCTTTTGTAGGCCCTCTCCTCGTTGCAGACAGCATTCGAACAAGCGTGATTAAACCAAGGTTTTCTTGCATTAGACAAAGGATACGAGAAAGGAATATATGCCCCCATGCTCGAAGATTAACCTTCGTAATGCATAAGGCACACTCAGATGGCTCCTGGCCATGGAAGCAATAATCATTCCAGGGAAAATCAAAGAAGTACTGCCTGAGGACATCCCAATCTGTAGCCCCAAAGTGCCACAGACGACGTCCCTTGCCATTTTGCTGCCTTCCCCCCAACTTACACTCACAATCTTTCGTGAATTTATGAAGGTTATTTTGAGACATTGAAACATTCATTCTCCTCACCCTTTTGAAAATGCAAAAAGTTCGGACTTTAATGATGCATCTTACAATGCTGTCCATCAGTGTTGTAGGTCTTGAGAGCGGTCTTGGTCTCAAGACCTGTCTCGAGACCAGTTTGATGTGGTCTTGATCTTGATCTTGATCTCACTTGACGTGGTCTTGGTCTTGATCTTGGTCTCGCTTGACGTGGTCTTGGTCTTGATCTTGCTCTCGAAGCTTCTGGTCTCGGACTTTTAGCTCGAGACCAGGTCGAGACCAGCATTACAAAGTGCATCGCGGCGTGGGGAAGGTCGGAATTTATGATCATACACGGAGAAAAATCATGGCTGATTCGATTCACGGCGCGCCATACAGCACTGCACTGTCTAAAGACACTGCCTGGCTAGTGCTACGGTGATGATGCATGAGCTGAGCCCTGCCAGCGCTGATAGAGTGCATGCGAGTCGAGAAAGCATGCATGATGTGGCCATTCTCGCAGTGATAATCTCTGTTTGCACTTAAGCATGTTTGCAGCTCTGTTTACCTCCGTGTACTTCCTATACATGTATGGTGTATGCAATCCCCACATCCTTCGTACATGTACGTCGCAGGTTTAGCTAGTTCGCTTGAAAAATGCAACTACAAAATTTCTATTTTCCTATGGTTCTTTCTTCATGCCGGTGAAGCAATGAAAGCAGAAATATTTTACCTAGATGTTCAGTTGTTCACATATATTAAATTTTGTAAATATATTTCCTCCCTTACAGGGACGTAGCCAGGATTTTGGAGCGATGGGGGCCAAGTCAGAAATCAGTGGCTTCCAATCTTTCGAGTTATGATCCTTCAGAGCTTCCAAATGGCTGCCACGGAGGCCTACAGTGACTTCTGTGACCTTTTTAGAAGAAATCAGAATATTTTCTAGTGTTTCACAGCCACCCTCGTATTTCATGCAACTTATTCACCTATGAGTGGGAGGCCATGCCCATGTGGCCCAGTGGCATTTCTAGCCCCACTGAAGTGGGGGCCACCTGGGGGCTGATAAATCATCTGAAGTAGCAAGAAGGGCAGTGTGCAGACTCAAATGAGAGCCCCTTTCAAGAAGGAAAGTTACTGAAAACTGTTCTCTTAAACAAATAGTGGATACGACCATAAGAAGCATTTGGAGCACTTATGAAAGTAAAATATGTATTTTATATTTATGAAAATTTTTTGCTTCCCACCTCTGTATCCCGAAACCCCTTCGGTCTCATGTAATTATCCTGAAAAATAGGTAGTCCCCCTCGACTGTTCATGAGAAACGAAAGATGAATATGTTGTGTATGGAACTTTTGGGCACGGGTAAAGCTCGGACAGAAGTGCTAAAATTAGTCTTCCGAAAACCAGCTTTCGCATGAGGAAGATACAGCCATCCATGAGAATGATGGCACTGACAAAATATGCAACACAATACATTATAACTTCAAAACCGTAATTTCAAAAGTTTAAAACTTAAAAAGCTTTCAAAAGCTGTAACATCGGTGTGCCATAGAGAGCTATGACCGCGCCCTGGGGTGCCTGGAAAACGTTTGGCACTGGCCAGTAAAAGAAGCAAAATTGTCACAGTCCTGGTGTGGGCCCTGGTCCCTCCATACTCTTGAGTTTTGGCTCCGGGAATCACCCCTATTGCCCTCTTTTGTAGTTCAGTCAGCTCATGTGCGATAATCAACTTAAATTCGTTTAAAAGATGTTGAGTATAGCATCAATACATAATCTGCAACTGGGCGAGTAGGGTACTAGTGCACTCGCTCGAGGGGCCGAGACGCCCGTGAAAACTGACCAGCAGTGCAGTACCTGCAGGCTGCAGTGCAGCTACTTTTCGTTCATTCAGCAGACACATAAATTCTTAGTCTTGGTCTTGGTCTTGGTCTCGTAGGGTCTGGACTTGATCTTGGTCTTGGTCTCGGAGGATCTGGTCTTGGTCTTGGTCTCAGAGGGTCTGGTCTTGGTCTTGGTCTAGGTCTCGAGGTGCCTGGTCTTGAGTATAACACTGCTGTCCATAACAAAGAGAAGGCCTAGAAGATTTCCAACACCAACCCACCCCTCAATCTCTTTGTTTTGTTCAGCTTAATATAGTGCTAAGTGTGTTCTTCGATATTCAGATAGTTGGCTGAAGAGTCACACTATCGTGACAATGAAATAGGATACAAAAACCCCCACTGGCAGACGAAAAAAAGATGTATTCCAAACAGTTTCGGCGACAGCTGTCGCCCTCTTCAGTGGATCTACAGACCAAGAGTGGTACATACAAATGCCGAGAAGCTGCTTATATGCAGGGTGAGGACACGTTTTCCCAACCACACCTGATGTGACCTCACCTGACGATCCCTCTACTCTGTCCACGACCTGAGTGAGGGATTACAAGGGGCGGCAAGGACCTTGCCACTAATCCTCTCATCACTGGATCTAATTTATACATTCCTTCACCATGGTTAAAATTATTATATCTCTCTATACATACAGCTTCCACAATCCTACGTTTCTTATAGTTACTACATTTGTACAATATTTGGCTAGAATTCCAGTCGATTCTATGGTCGTTTTCCGAAGAGTGAACGTACACTGCGTTATTTATGTTCCCTATCTTACAAGCATACTTGTGTTCCTTAATGTGAGTGTCCAAATCCCTTCCCGTTTCACCAACATAAACCAAATCACAGTCTCTACATGGAATTTTGTATACCCCTGCAGTTTTGTTACTAATTGGTTTATTCTTTACCAGCATTGATCTTAAGGTGGAAGTATATCTAAATGCAATGTTTACATCCAAATCATGACTCACAGACTTCACCAAGCTAAGATTTGACACATACGGAACCGTGATGTATGGCTTATTTTGCCGACTTTGTGGCGTTGATCTAGGTACAAAAAAGGCTTTTCTGGCTTTAAAATACGCTTGCCTTATAAACCAACTGGGATATTTTAGATCTAAAAATATTTTCCATATCTTGGCGTTTTCCGTATCCAGATGTTGGGGACTACTAATTCTGAGTGCTCTAAGGAACATAGAAGAAATAACTGACATTTTAGTGGAACTGTGGTGATATGAATAATAATGTATATACAAATTGCACTGGGTCGGTTTCCTGTATACAGAAAAGCTAAGTGTCCCAAGTTCATCCCTGTGCACAAATACATCTAAAAATGGAATGGAACCATTATTTTCCCATTCAACTTTAAATTTAATCGAGGGAACCAGTGCATTTAATTTTGTAAGAAACTCGTCAAAGTTAGCGTATACGTCTGGCCAAAATGAAAACACATCATCAACATACCTATACCAAATTAAATTTTGAGAAGATATGGTGGTAAGAAGGTTGGATTCAAAATATTCCATGTACAGGTTACTAAGAATTGGAGAGAGGGGCGAGCCCATACCCATACCAAACTTTTGCATGAAAAACTGATCACCAAAAGAAAATGCATTACACTGCACACAAAGGCTAATAAGTTGGAGAAAGACATCATGTGGCATGCCGAGATCAATGTTACAATTAGGTAATTTTTCTTCCAAGAAACTAATTACATCTTCAATAGGGACTTTAGTAAAAAGCGAGTCTACATCAAAACTGACCAATCTGCCACTGGAGAAACTGAGAGACTTAATCTTATCAATAAAATCAGTAGAGTTTTGGACATGGGATTTAGAGAATGTGCCAACCAATGGTGCTAATTTGTTCGCTAGAAATTTTGAAAGTTTGTAAGTGAATGAGCCACACTGTGAGATGATAGAACGAAGGGGAATCTGTGGTTTATGGGTCTTTGGTAACCCATAAATGTAAGGTAATTTTGGATTAATTTGAGTGAACTTACCTGCATCAATGTTTGGCACATCCTTTAAAAGGCTTTTGACTTTCTTATTAAAGTCTGTGGATAACCTCTTGAGAGGGGATGACACAAGTTTTTCGTAAGTAGTGGCATCACTCAACAGGTGGTTCATCTTTTCCACATAATCAGGTTTGTCTAGAATGACCACACAATTACTTTTGTCCGCTTTTGTAATAAGAATAGAATCATTTTTCTTGAGACTTTCAAGGGCTTTCAGTGCAATTTCTATATACATTATTATTCATATCACCACAGTTCCACTAAAATGTCAGTTATTTCTTCTATGTTCCTTAGAGCACTCAGAATTAGTAGTCCCCAACATCTGGATACGGAAAACGCCAAGATATGGAAAATATTTTTAGATCTAAAATATCCCAGTTGGTTTATAAGGCAAGCGTATTTTAAAGTCAGAAAAGCCTTTTTTGTACCTAGATCAACGCCACAAAGTCGGCAAAATAAGCCATACATCACGGTTCCGTATGTGTCAAATCTTAGCTTGGTGAAGTCTGTGAGTCATGATTTGGATGTAAACATTGCATTTAGATATACTTCCACCTTAAGATCAATGCTGGTAAAGAATAAACCAATTAGTAACAAAACTGCAGGGGTATACAAAATTCCATGTAGAGACTGTGATTTGGTTTATGTTGGTGAAACGGGAAGGGATTTGGACACTCGCATTAAGGAACACAAGTATGCTTGTAAGATAGGGAACATAAATAACGCAGTGTACGTTCACTCTTCGGAAAACGACCATAGAATCGACTGGAATTCTAGCCAAATATTGTACAAATGTAGTAACTATAAGAAACGTAGGATTGTGGAAGCTGTATGTATAGAGAGATATAATAATTTTAACCATGGTGAAGGAATGTATAAATTAGATCCAGTGATGAGAGGATTAGTGGCAAGGTCCTTGCCGCCCCTTGTAATCCCTCACTCAGGTCGTGGACAGAGTAGAGGGATCGTCAGGTGAGGTCACATCAGGTGTGGTTGGGAAAACGTGTCCTCACCCTGCATATAAGCAGCTTCTCGGCATTTGTATGTACCACTCTTGGTCTGTAGATCCACTGAAGAGGGCGACAGCTGTCGCCGAAACTGTTTGGAATACATCTTTTTTTCGTCTGCCAGTGTGGGTTTTTGTATCCTATTCAGATAGTTATTTTATTTGTAGTAAATGCCCTGAACTTTGATTCATAATTTTCCGGCCCTCTCTGGCTGCTTGAAAATTTTTTTCTAATAATTTAACATACTGCTCTTTACCCCCTCTTATCCGTTCTGATGGATTTGTAGCTGTTTCTTCGACTGGTAAGACACAACTCATTACCTTGACTTTCTCCTAATCTCTGTTGACCAGTTCTGGTGCTATTCCTCCATCTCCTCCTCCTTCTGCCCTCTTTTACTGAAATTACCTAAAATTATGTATTTTCTGCTCACACTATCAGTATTAATAGGCATATGGGCCTGATGGAGACCCTCCTGTTGTTTTCAAACTGTACATATCTGCTTTTACTCAGCCCAGGTAAATTCTTTTGCCTTTACCTGTCAGCTAACACCTGTCGTTGTTCGATGTTTGTCCCCACTCAGCCTATACAAAGAAGGGTGGCCGTTACCATCTCTTTTAACTATCGGTCAGTCGTTCTACTGTGTTGTATTTCTAACGTTTTCGAACCCATTTTTACCAGGAGTTTTTAAGCACTTTGCATTTCACTGTCTTCTTTCTGACTGCCAGTATGAGTTCCACCAGGGACATTTCACTGGCAATCTCAATTTTCCTTCTGACTCTTGGACATCCTCCTTTCGGGACATGAGATCTCGAAGTCTTTCGACCGAATCTGGAACAAATCTTTACTTTCCAGCTGCTTTCTTTTGATTTTTTCGTCACTCTATCTCTGCGTTAATCTGTACCTTACATTTTGTCCGTACTACTGATGCTGTTGTAGATGGTCTTTGTTCTTTTCTTTGTGCTATCAGCCGTGGTGTTCTTCAGGGTTCTGTCCTGTCCCCAGCTCCCTTCCTACTTTTCATCAGTGATCTTCTGAGTTGCACATTTGACCTTATCCACTCATATGCTAACTCCACCCTTCATATCTTCACCTGCTTCACTCAGAGTCCATGACAGCAGTTACATGAGCAATCGTGAGATGAAGCTATGGTACTTCTGATTCATGAGGTGAGTCATAATTCTGAATGGAATGAAAAAAAAAATGTGTTTAATGCATTTAAAACTCATTTCGACATCCTTCCGTCCGTCCAAAGTTCCTGAAACAGAATCCTTTAATATTCAACATACACAGTTTAGTGTTTAACCTTATTCCGGTGTCCTCGTGGAAAGATCACATTACTTCCTTGCAGGATGTACTGCCAAGAAGCAGGATGTGCTTAGCAAGCTCTGCTCTTTCTTTATCCCGACATTGTTGTTGATTTTGTAAAGAGGAACTATTCTTCCCTGAGTTGAGTAGCCTATAACAGTCAAGTGTGTAAGGAGGAGGGTATTATTCTCTCTCTCTCTCTCTCTCTCTCTCTCTCTCTCTTTCTCTCTCTCTCCCTCTCTCTCTCTCTCTCTCTCTCTCTCTCTCTCTCTCTGACCTGTTCAGGTAAAGATGTGCTTTTGGAGCTATTCCTAAACTCCTGTTTAGGACTACACCTGCACAACGAATCACCTTCTGCGTGTGTTCTGAGTCTATGAGTATTCACACTGAAGGAGGGTGAGATTTCGTGTTATTTATTTTGTGAGTTACCGAGTAGGCTTAACTAAGATATTAGGAAAAACAGTGAGGCAAGTAATGTGTTATGTAACATGCTGATAAGCTGGAGGAATGGGGGTGGTGTGATGAGTCCTAAGGCATTTCATGTAGAGGAAGTGGAAGATGAAGTATTAGGCAATGTACTATAGATAACGTAGATATTAGGCTAGTTAAGGCTAAGACCATGCTAGACGACAGTGATGCCTTATAGCCAGTCAAGCGAGGGTTCAAGGCTGAGGTATGTAACACTGACAGGAGTGCATCGTTCGCAATAGGTTTTAGGCACTAGAGGTTGAAGTGCAGGAAGAGCTATAACCTAACGCTTATAGAGAATTCGTTGATCAGGCAACAGGAGAAGGAGTTTTGTTCTAAGCATTATAAAAGGAAGCGTTTTTGTTTTCCTGATTGTAGGAACCATGATGTGACAGAGTTGATAACTTAGAAACACCTCAAAGGACATGGTTTTTGTCACTGTAGCAGGAACTAATAATGTTTCAGGCAGGTCAGAGATACTTAGGAACTATAGGGACCTAATTAGGAAGTTCATGAAATGTTGTAGGAAGTTAGTTGTTTGTGGTCTGTTACCAAGATCTGTCTCAGTACAATGATAGGTGACAATAGTAGGCTAGAAGGTCTGTGCAGAAGGGAGTGTGTAATGTTTGTTGATGTTTTGGACAATTTTAGTAATGACTAAAGTCTGTATGGTAGAGGCGTCTCTCAGTAAGATAGGGAAAGCTAGGTTAAATAAAATTATAGATGACTGTGTATGGCATGCTTTAATTAATTTACAGAGAGGTGGAAAGAGAGACAGTTAACAATCCAATCCCAGAGACCAGGAACATAGGCGGATCTGACCTCACCTCCGGTGCAAAAAGACGATCAGGGGATGAGTGGGGGGATGAAAGAGTCACATCAGTGGCTTGTATGAGTGTTGCCATATCGACTGGGGATTTAAATGATTAAACATGGCTAATCCTAGTGTGTCGAGCAGTCCTTCTAGATGCTGCCGTACTACGAATATTGTGTATATGAATGATTTTTATTTTCCAAAGCGAAACGAAATTACTTTTGCAGTTACTGAACATCCAGAAAAATTTATTATTATTGAATTATGGTTAAACAGTCGTGAGATGCATCTTACTTGAGACGTATTGCTAAAAAATTATAAATATTTAACAAAGCGCGACTGCACTGAACTAGCAAGGGAGCTTAAATATAAATCAAATAAAACACATAAATGTAATACACATCAGTAAACTTGATGTTGAAATATAATATTCTTTTGTATGTCGAAATTTAGAGAGATCAATAAACCCACACTTTTCGGTTTAATATGCAGACCACCTAAGCTGACCGAGGAAAACGAAAAATTGTGGTACAACGAAATACAATAACTCATAGAAAAGTGGGACTGCGTGATTTGGGGGACTAATTATCCGAATATTAATTGGAATGACTTGTGTGCAGACAACAAAGGGAACATGTTGCTAGAAATGATAGACAATGTATTTTTTGTCAGGCAGTGAATACAACGACTCGTGATCAAATAAATTTATGTGATGGTGTAAATCTTAGCAACAGCGACCATTATATCATCAGAATTTGAATTAACATACACTGTACAGCCAACACTAATAGCCTCTTAGCTCCCAATTTAACTAAACGAAATTGCCAGTACCAACTGAATTAAGTTACTACAGGTGAATACCGTCGAAGAAGTATGAGAAATGTTCGCAAATCGATTGGTATTTATCGAACGACAAATTATCCATAGAAAAGTCCGAAGAAATAATCGGCCTAAGGAACCTTCCTGGATGATGAAGAATATTTGAAGACGTCGTTGGTTGCAAGAGATGGGCATACAAAAAAACAAACGTACAGGAAATCACGATGATGGTACCGAATATTTTAATTTTTAGTGGTAATGCACGAAAATTATTCGGAAACTGACACAAAACTAAGAAACGAAAATTTCTCGTGAAGCAAAGGCATGCCTTAAAATATTTTTTCATTATATCAAGAGTAATGAAATGAATAGGGTAACCTAGGTCATGCAGTAAGCTCGAAAAGCCATTCCGTCCATGGTAACTATGCAACAGCAAGCATACCGAACGATTCATTTTAGTGTTTTCACAAAAGAAAATATTGAAAACATTCTCATCCCTCAATCGTTTTATGATCAGGACCAGAAGACTGCAAGTTATCAATCAACGAAGTGATAGGACATGATGTGTTAAATAGTCTTCAGAAAACAGACCCAAATATATCAACTGGCCCAGACAAGATGTCTTCTCACGTTCTGCAAGAACGTTACAGTTTCGCTTTCTTATAACCAAAAAATTCAATAAATCGGTAGCTGAATGTTGGGTTTATAATCACTGGAAGATCGCTAACAGATCATCTGTTTCCTAAAAAGGCAATTATATTGCTCCCAAATTACTGCCCAATAAGCCTAAGTCAGTACAATGCAAAAATTTGAGAAAAGGGGTTAGAGATAAAATTACCGTGTTCTTTAAGAAACATAATAATATTATAATCAGTACGGGTTTCATAATAACAGATCATGCCATACAAATTTTCTTGCATGCAACTGTTAATGATAACTGGGATGAAATATCCCCATCTGCGACTTCAAGAAATCAAAATCTCTCGGTCTCTCTAATAGATTATATTCATAGATTGCTGATTGGTAAACCAATCGCAAGCAGGTGTAGTAATAAAGAGTGAAATCATCAGCTTGGCTAGAAGTGAAAAGTGGAGTTCATTAAGGAACATTTCTAGTACCATTTCTGTTCATTACGAGTATTTATATTAATGATCTAGTAAATGGACAGGGTTCTAAGGTATCGGAATCTACAGTTAACATGAAGACTGCAGGCAGAGTAATTACGAAAGAAGATTGTCAGTCTATGCAAAATGACCTGGATAATATATTGAATTATAATTAAAAACTAGAGAGTTAACCGTTACTGCCAGTCCTTCATTTATTCAACAGGTAAAATCTTGAACTGTCTCCCTCTGTCTGTATTTCCTAATTCCTATGATCTCCAGTCTTTCAAACGCAGTTTGTCCAGGCATCTCCAATGAACGGATCTTGAATTTGGCCCTCTTTTGTATTGGTTTAGTTTCTTCTCGGAAGGAACGGTTTACGGGCTCTTGGCCTTTCGTTCCTTCTTTCTTGCGTATATATATATATATATATATATATATATATATATATATATATATATACACACAGAATATATATGCTTTTAATTCATGGAATGAATCTCTAAATTTCTCACCCCACACAATAATTTACTGTATTATATGAATCCGTATTCATTTTGAACACTGGCGGTATGTTGCCCGAAGCGTTATGTCCTGTATATTACGATGACTATGGTATATAAAATGTGGACTGGATGGTTGTGCCGAGCGAGTGAATTATGATGTGACCGGAGTGACGAGTTATAGCCAGGACGTGGCCATCACAACAAAAACACGCAAGAGAGGCAACCATTTGGCTCACTGAAACCGTTTTTTTATTACTATGCTTACTGCATCTTTCTTCTCTCACATGTTGCGCTAGTAAATCTTTTGTGTCTGTTACGGCTGATGGTTGATATGAAACCCTTATGAAAACACTGCATTTGGCCATTAATAGATAATGAGAAGGAAATTAGGTAGAACATTACAGGTTGCATGAAGTCTAAATGCACAGAAGCATCTTAAGTTGATAAAATTATGTATACTTGCCAGTGTGTGTTAGTGAGGGTATTTTTGCATCTACCCTTGGTAGTAACTGAAGGTAAGTAGTCATGCATATATGCAACAAATTTTAATGTCACTTAGATCGTATCCTAAAATCTCTGTTTAACATTATACCTTGAACAAGTTTAGGCTGAAGATGAAAGAAAAATATCTAGCCTTATCAGAATACGTTGTCAACATGTTGGTAACAACTGCTCCGATATTTCTTTAGTAATTAGCCTCTCAAAATTAACAGCCATTAAAATATGTGATGACAAACGTCCCCATTAATTAATTTGATGTATCACATATGGTTCTAGTACAGAACCAAACATCAGATTATTCGTTTTTTCTTGAGAACGGAAGATTCATTATTGCATATATAAATTGTTTGCCAAAAGTATTCCGGCAAAAAGTACATAGATGAAGTTAACTGACTGTCATGCATGAGACATGGTCTTTAAAACTTATTTTTCTTCTTTAGTTAAGGAAAATACCCTGCTTAATATATTTAGATAAAGGGTATACACAATTTGTAACAGTGTCCTTCAACTTATGTTTTGGGGAGGCAGATTTCCATGAAAAATAAGTATGTCTAGACGTTAGCATTACAGTGCCATGAACTAGTCAGTTCAACTACTGAAATATTATTTACTGTGATGATGTGTAAGTCGTGCCGATATTGCTGGTTCCGGTAAACACAATATCAGGATATGGGTATAATCCGTGCTGATATAACCATCTTTCACACAAAATTTCACCTGCTGTTATTGTTAGAAAATGCAAAGACTTTCAAAAGAGTCTGGTAAAACCCAGTATTTCTAAACTGCCCATCAGACGACCACTTGGTTGCATAGTTGGTAGCCAAGGTAAGAAACGTTTTCCTGGCCTACAAGTCAGGTCTAGACAGTATCACATCAAGCAAGTGGATCGTGAGCACCTCCTCCTACCACTCATCCATGTCATCCAAACCATCCTACCATAAATTCCACTTACCTACCCTTTTATTATCAACAATAGTCAGAATCAGTATTTTATTTATCGTAGCAGTGTCCTTACAAAATTTATCTTCTGTCAAAACCTTTCATTATCTACAAGAGCACTCCGATATATGAAACCTCCGCCAAGCCGGAGTGTGTGATGTATCTTACGGAGACAATATAATTTTTGTGTAAGCATTGTATGCATTACTTACCGAATTAGAAGCAAAGATGTTGAATTTGGCATTCGCAGGAGTAGAGACTCCTTTAACAAATTCCTGGATCCGATGAAAGATCCGGATCACCACCAAAATCTAATGGATTGATCCGTGGGCCATACCCTACCCCCTCCCTCCGAAAAACTTCAGCAAAATCTCTTCATAACTTTTTGAGTAATCCTGTTAACAGACAAACAGACAAACAAATCAACGCCGGCAAAAACATTACCTCCTTGGCAAAGGTAAATATTGCACATTATGATCACACGCAAACACCTCACTTGTTTTAAGTTTCACAGTAACACGGCAATTCATTATCCACTCATGGCCACATCCATCCCATGGTCACATAGTTCCTTATACTTACCTTTCACCTTCATATCAATCAATACTCACGTAATCAGCTCTGCTTCTACAGTCCTACCTGAGTTTCTTCTCTTATCCATATGTTTCAGTTTCTTTCTCATTCCACATTTAATTAAATAACTGCATACACCACGAGGGCGAGAACATTGCATCATGTTTCATGTGTGTGATGGGGAACATTGCCTTAAAACGTTCAGTACACTTTCTAATGACTAAAACGGAATATTCACGTGTTTCAGATATTAACAGCAGTCAGTGCCAGAAAGACAAGCATCGATATGGACAAAAAGATTAGCTATCAATAATTTGCTGTGCAAAATATGCTTCGTATTGTACAAAATATGGAGGGTAAATGCACAGCTATACAAATCTCGTAATCATCTTTCTGATCGCCTGTGTTTGGTGCGGCAAATCTGAATAATTATCAGTAATCATTACAAATCGGTAAAACTTAAAAAAAAAAAAAATCGCTCTCAATCCCGCGCATTAGTCTGCAGGCATTAAATTGGATGCGGCAACAGGTACCCCCCAAATATTGCTCATTTGCCACAATTTGTATACAGATGCATCGGATGAGTATAGAATGGTGGCGGTGCATGTGAGTGTAAACAGATGTATACAGTATATACAGGGCTGAGGTGCTGGTGTTTGTAGACATGCGTAGATAGAGGTTTGAGGTGTATGTTTGTGTTGCCATGTGTGTGTGTGTGTGTGTGTGTGTGTGTGTGTGTGTGTGTGTGGAGAGGTGTGAGGTGCAGGTGTCTGTAGGTAGGTGTGAGAGGCATGTGTAAGTAGATAATAATGTGTAGACAGTTGTGTGAAGAAAAGTGATCGCTGACCAGTGTGAGGTGCAGGTGTGTGTATACAAGTGTCAGATACACGGGTGTATGGATTACTGTGGGCTTAGAACAGCAATGAGATGCTGGTGTGTGTAATCAGGTGTGAGGTGCTGGCCTTGCAGGTGTTGGACTGGTATGTGTAGACAGACGTGGCGTGCAAGTGTATGTAGACAGATGTAAGATGCAGGTGTGTGTAGAAAGGTGTAAACATGTGTGCATAGACTGGTGTGTGTGTGGGAGGGGGTAAAGGGTACAGGTGTGTTTAGACAGGCGTGAGGTGCTGGTGTGTGTATACAGATATGAGATGCTGGTGTGTATAGACAGGTGAGTGATGCGCGTGTGTGTGAACAGATTTGTAATGCAGGCATGTGTTGCCAGGTGTTTGCAAATCAATATTATGTAAGGGTGCATTGACACGTGTGTGTGATGTAGTTGTGTCTGGGCAGGTGTGCGATGCACTTCTGTGTAGACGTGTGTGTGAACAGATATGTGATGCACAAGTGTATCCAGGTTTCTGTAAATAGATGTTTGATGCAGGTGTGTAGGCACGTGTGTGGTGCAGGAGGTTTGGCCAGGTGTGTTGTTGTTGTTGTTGTTGTTGTTGCTGCTGCTGCTGTTGTTTTCGTTGTTGTTGTTCAACTGATTGAGCAGGCTCGTTCACCGATGGTAAGCAACTGTCTCTACGGGATTATCCCATACGTTCCCAGCACAGTTGGCATTGTGTCTGCGTCTTTATGTGACGTGTGCTGTGCAGTGCTCCGTTGTGTGTGTTATGTTGTTCGGGCTTATTCTACAAGCTGGGCACTTGTTATCTGCGATTCCGCCCATTAAGTACTTAATGATGACCTCCTCTGAGCCTAGCTAGATGAACTCAATCATCTCTGTTTAAGAACATCTTCGATGGCTATTGTATTGCCCTGCAAATGAAGTGTGTATGGTGGTATTTCCTCATTGCTAGCTTTGGAAAGTCTAGGGGTGGAGTATTGTTGTAAAGGGTTTGATAATGCTCATGTAAGGGGTTTGATAATGCTCTTATAAGTCTACATGTGTTGTGTCTCTGTCATGTAATTATAGAAGTGTTGTGTATTGGCCCAGGCTGCTACATAGAACTGTGTGCCATCTCGCATCAAGGTAATCTATGAGAGAGGCTTTAATTTAAAAGTGTAAATGATCTGCGGGAGTGGTTTTGGTGTCGCCAGTGGTAATGCATAGAGAGTTGGTCTGTATGATCTGCGACGTGTTGTTAATATTGAATAGGCTGGAAACCCATCACTGATCCAATGTACTGGTTGTACAGCAAGGAAAGTGTTTCTTTTTGTTGCCCAAAGTTTGACCCCGTGGTTACCCTGAGTGTAATGAGTCTGGAAAGGGGGGGGGGGCCACTGCCTCTTGGTGTCTTGTACACATGGTCTTTGAAGGTGAGTCCGACACATACATTGTTAAGTGAGATGTGAGAGGAGTTCCTGTATTCATATTTACTGTTGGTGATGAATGAGAAAGATTTGGCTTTGGCAATCATTAGCTTGTTGTCCTTCACCTAAGTCTGCAGTGTGCTCAGGTAGTCCTGTCGCAGTTTGCAGGATGCGTTTGCAGTGTGGTGTCTGGTTGTTAAGGTGGTATCATCTGCATGTTAAACAATGTTAATAGATGGCTGGAATAAGGAAATATCATGCATGTATAGACTGAAGAGTGTGGGTGAAAGAATGCATCCCTGTGGAACACTGTTAAAGATATTTTATGTGCATGATGATTTGCCCAGGAATGCAACATCTGCCTGTCTACCAGAGATATAGTGCACATGCTAGCATTATTATGTTTTCAGTATTTGTGTTGTATATAATTGGTGACTAGATTGCGTCAAGGGCTGGGTTTGATGGCTTCGAGTAGTATACACTTCAGTGGGGTCTCAGAGTTGATGCCATCCGATGCTTGTCTGGTGAGATAAATCAGTGAGGTGTTTGTAGTGGTTTGACTTTCAGGAGAATGAGGGCAAGTTACATTAAATGGCATGCTAAGTATTATTATGGAGCAATATGAAGAAGAGTGTGTTTGGTCCTTGTTTGATATAATTATAGAGATAACTGGGATGTACACTCACACCAAAAAGTATCGGGGCACTCTGGACGCAAAGCACTTTGAGACACGGACAGTGGCTACTGGGAACTGAACAAAGATTTTTTTCCCATGCTGATACACATGCTGTCTCAAGGATGCAATATATGGCTTGTTTATGACATTTTCTAGTCCGTATTGTTATTATATGTATTGCAAAGTTGTTACAAATAAATCTTACCGAGAATTCGTTAGCTATAATGGTCATTTCGGATATCATCGTGCCTTCCCTGCACGATACTTTTTGGTGTGCATGTACATGGTTCTAAATATTAGGAATGCTACAGCGTGCGGGGAAGCAGCGGCTGATGTTTGTCAGGGCCTGAGTGCTTTGTGGTCTTAAATCTTTCAGGTGCATTTTTTAACCCGTGGCGTCCCGTCGACGTGAATTAACGTCCACATGTTTTGTCACTGCCAATCCCTTTGACGTACAGCTCCGTTCAGAAGTTCGTACTACACCCAATGTGGAAGGCGCTAGTTTCGGCCCCTTCTTCCCAGCCGACAGGTTACAGCTTCGAACCTCCCACGAGCAACCAGAATTTAGCTAGTATCAAAGCAGTGTCATTCGCTCACCGACTGTTGAATAAAATAATTTTATTTTCATACTCATAGATATCAGTCAGTCTTACTGCCGGTTAAATGATGAAATTATGTTGATATTCGCCTGCCTGAGAAAATATAATACAGTAATATTAATTGCAGAAAAGCACATAACAGAATACAAGAAGGTCAGCTATGAATCAATGTGATTATGCGAGCTAGTGAGTTATCACACATCTTAATCCCTAGACTATCTATCTATCTATCTATCTATTGCCAGACGCCTCAATCCCGTTTGGGGTGGCCACAAACAAATCGCCTCCAAGTCGCCCTGTCCCCCGCCATTTCACTGCCCTGCTCCCAACTCACACCCCCCTCTCTCATATACCTCTCCACCCCATCCCTCCATCTCATCCTCGGCCTCCTCCTCCCTCTTCCCTCCTCCACCTCACTCACATACACTCTCTTCGTCAGTCTTTCACCCTCCATCCTCTCCACATGGCCAAACCACCTCAGTGTGTTCCTCATAACGCTTCCTATCACATCCACATCCACACCACAACACTCCTTTATATCCTCATTCGTCAGCCTGTCTCTCCACGTGACTCCACAGGCTCCTCTTAAATAACTCATTTCCACTGCTCTCACTCTTGACTTGTGTCCTTCCAACAACGTCCAAGCTTCACTTCCGTACATTAGAGTTGGTATCACAATACTGTCATGTAGTAACTTTTTCACTTCCATGCTCACTTCCCTGTTTCTTATCAATGCTTTCAAGGAACCAGCAACCTTTCTTCCCTACTGTACCCTTTCAAGCACTTCACCCTCCAAACCTCCATCTTACTCATCACACTACCCAAATACTTAAACGTACTCACATTTTCCAATTCCTCACCATCCAACCTCGCTGTACATTCACTAACTTCACCTCTCTCAAAGACCATCACTTTACTCTTCCCTATATTCACCTTTAGGTTCCTTTTCTTACACACTCTCTCAAACTCATCCACCAAGCCTTGCAGCTCCCCTTCGTCTTCACTCAACAACACAGTATCCTCTGCAAACTACAGTACAGGGAGTTTCCAAACACTATCCTCTCTCACCAGGGCCACTCCAACATCCACTACCCTACCTTGTACCTCTTTTATTACCCCATCCATGTACAGATTGAACAACCATGGAGACATGACACATCCCTGTTTCAAACCAACTTTCAAAGAGAAAAATTCACTTAGTTCACCATCCACACGCACTGCAGCCTTCGCACCATCGTACATACTCTTCACAGCATTCAACAACTTCCCATCTACTCCATATATTCTTATCACTTTCCACAATCCTTGTCTATCCACCCTGTCATATGCTTTCTCCAAATCCATGAAAGCTGCATACAACTTCTTTCCCTTCTCTAGAAACTTTTCCACTAAAGATCTAAGAATGAATATCTGATCTACACAACCTCTTCCCTTCCTAAAGCCTCCCTGTTCTTCTCCAACTAATTTCTCTGTTCTTTCTCTAACTCTGTCTATAAGTATCCTACCATACACTTTTCCTATTATACTAAGAAGACAAATGCCCCTTTAATTACCACACACTTCTTTTCCCCCTTTTCCTTTGTACAAGGGAATAATTATACCTGACTTCCAATCCTCCGGGACTCTACCTTCCTCCCAGGCCAATCTGCACATCTTCCACATCCATTCTACTACTATCTCTCCCCCATGCTTCAGCATTTCACCACACACTCCATCAATTCCTGGGGCTTTCCCCGATTTAACTTTCTTCATTGCTTCCACAACTTCTATCCTACTGATTTCTTCCTGTCTTCTCACCTCCCTCCTTCTCCCAGCCATTCCCCAGCCACTTATACTCGCATTACTTCCATCCTCTACGTTCAACAATTCCTTAAAGTGTTCTCTCCATCTGCTCACTTTTTCTCCCTTCTCCACTAGTAATCTACCATTTTTATCTTTCACTCCCCTGCTAACTTCACTTCCACCCTGTCTTACTCTTTTCACTTCTCTCCAGAACATTTTCTTACAGTCCCTCCACTTTACACTCAAATTCCTTCCAAATTCCTCATCCACTCTCTTCTTACTCTCTCTTACTAATCTTTTCACCTCTCTCTTTCTTTCCACATATAACTCTCTCTTCCGCCTCTCAACTTCTTCCACGCCCCTATTTCTCATCCATTCATTGTATGCTTTCTTCTTTTGTGCCACAGCCTGTTTCACCTCTTCAGTCCACCACGCTGTTCCTCGCACCCCCCTCCGTCTTCTCTTCCTTCCACACACCACATCACATGCTGCACATATTTGTTCTGTAAATATCTTACACACACCTTCCACGTCTCCCATCTGCTCCAGTTCATATTTGCCCAATCGTTCCTCCACTTCTCTCTTATACTCTGCTTTTTTCTCATCCTCTTGTAACCTCTCCACTCTCCTTGCAACTACTTCTTCCCTAGACACGGGCAGTACTTCAGCTAATCATCTTAGCTCAGTGTCTGTGAACAGTTCTACCGCTTCAAGGAAAATCAGGCAACCCAAAATATTTTGTATGCAGTCAAGATATTCAAACATTTACGAAATATCTGAACAACGAAAACTCATGTTCATACTCAAAACTAGATGAAGACGATTGGTGGAGTTTAAGGAATAATGGAAATCATATGTTTTAAGATAAAGTAGCCAACATGATGTTTCCCCTACATAACCGTCGGTCTCTCTCTCTCTCTCTCTCTCTCTCTCTCTCTCTCTCTCTCTCTCTGGGGGGGGGGGGAATTCAACCGAGGTGTTTTGGCTATCCTCTGCTCAAAGGTGAAATCAGTACCTTCACGTACCCCACCAAGTTGACATGAATCGGCGAGACGACAAATTAGTGCTTAGAGGCCAAATTATCGCTCTACATGATAATGGCCTTTCCATCAGGGCAATAACGCATCAGCTTGGCCTCACTACAATATCTGTGATGAAGTGGGTAAAGAGATGGGAGGAGAATGGCAACCTTCAGGACCAACTTAAGTCATAAGTCTTTTGTATTACTGTAGTGTTATACTAATAATGAATAATTGTGAGCAACAGCTTCCCATTAAATTCCAGGTCTAACAGAAACTAAGACTAGTTTTCGGTCCCTGTGGAAGATTTCAGTGAAAATAGCTATATACAGTGGCGTAGTAATGGGGTGGGAGTTGGGTTGCAACCTTCTCGAGCAGCAGTTTTTAGGAGGGTGGCAAAATTGCATCCTGAGTATATAATCAACGTTCTCATTTTACTTTTTGACGTGGTTTTGGGTGACTAATGTAAAGTATCTGCAACAGGAGTAAAAGCAGTAAAAATTATTATGCAGTACTTCCATGGCCAGATATCCCCTATACTATAGGGGAAGGCGGTGGCTGAATCAGTAGAGAGGTGTCCTGCGGTCCTAATGGACCCAGGATCGAATCCCGGCTGGGGCAGGGAACAGTTTAAGGATTTGAATTTCCTAAAGCAGACTTTCCTGATGTACCAGATGACCCGCCGACATGTCGTAAAAATACCCCCGCTAATACCGATACACCAGTCCTGTATGAGACAGCCCTAGCATGTATTCAATATGGACGGTGGGTGTTAGCGCCGAAATGGTGACATGTGGAGGTGTAAGAGGACTACTGGGCCTTGGGACACTGTCCCCAAGAAATAGGCCCTGAAGCCTTTGCCAGAGTCGGACACGTTTAAAAAAAAAAAAAAAAAAATTACTAGTGACTGCCAGAGCCAGTGGGCGGCGCCACGCACGGTGGCCAATGTTCACTTATCTTCTGCTGCTTTTCTCAAGTCCACACACCTCACACCTGAATATTCATTATGCCAAGTAAATTCATGAATTACATGCAATATATAATGTTTCGCGATGCTTTCCCAGCCAATGTTTCCTAAGCCTTGTCTTGGTGCTTCACAAAATATCAGATTTCGGTTCGTGATGCAATGTCTACAGTGTGTCTGGGGGGGAATGTGGATGTCGGAATGTGGGTATAAGGATGTGGGTGTGGGGATGTGGGTGTGGAGATGTGGGAGAGTGGATATGGGAATGTGGGTGTGGGTGTGGGTGTGGCAGTGTAGGAGTGTGAGAGTATAGGGGTGTGGGGTGTGGGGTGTAGGCGTGTGGATGTGGGTGTGTGGGTGCGGGTGTGTGGGTATGGGTGTGTGGATGTGGGTATGGGTACTGGTGTGGGTGTGTGGGTGTAGGAGTGTAGGGGGTGTGGGAGTGTAGGGGTGTGGGTGTGTGAGAGTTTAGGGGTGTGGGGGTGTAGGCGTGTGGGGGTGTGGGTATGAGTGTGGGTGTGTAGGTATGGGTGTGGGTGTAGGTATGGGTGTGTATGTGTATGTATGTGTTTGTGTCTGGGTGTGGGTGTGTCTGGGTGTGAGTGTGTTTAGGGTGGGTGTGTCTGGGTGTGGGTGTGGGTGTGTAATCACTTGAAACTCTTTATATGGCATAAGGGCGAAAATTATGAAGTAAGGGTATTGGATGTGCGACTTTTGGAATGCGTGTGGCGCGCGTAAAGTGGGTTGAATAATGAATACTATGAATTGAGAAATTGTTGGTGTGAGGAAGTTGTAGATAACATTATGTAGTTAGTATGGTCATGAAGAGAATGATAAGGTGGTGTAAAAGTAAATTTGAGTTTGAAAGAGGGTGGATGTTTGGATGTATTAGTTGTTGTTGTTGCAACTCCAGATTCATCTCCTTGCAATTCCAGTGGAAATCGGAAGCTTCTACCGGTCGCTTCAATTAGTATTTGGTTGTTGTTGTTGTTTTTTGAAAGACTGTGTTGCTATAGTTTTGTGCATGTGGTGAATAAATATGTTGTGGTGTGAAGGACTGCCTTGCAGTGTGGGCAAAGTAACTTGTTTGCGAGTTGTATTTTGTGTCGGTATCGTAGCAGGGAACAGTGGTTACCACATCTTAGTCTGACTATACTGTTTTTTTTTTTTTCCTTATTGAGACGACATTTGCACTTGAGAGGTTAGTGATGATTGGCTGAATGCGACACGTCCGAGTAACATCGTTGTATTTCAAATAATTACCAAATAACGTGATATTACCTGGTAATTATTTGAAATACAAGGATGTTATTCGGACATATTGCATTCAGTCAGTCATCACCAACCTCTCCAGTGCACCTTCGTCTCTATTAAAAAACAAATGAGTATAGGTGTGCTCGTGTCTTTCTGGGTAGGGTATTTCTGAGGCGTGTATGTCTGGTGGTGGTTCACGAAGGATGTTGTTTGGGTGAAGGGTTTGGATGGCTATGGTGGCAAATGGCTATGTGTTTATCCTCTGTATGTGTCAGTGATTTGTGTTGGGTGATCTGTGATTTGTATTGTTGGATGGAGAAGGGGGTATGTTGCCAAGATACTCTGTGTAGTGTTGGGCAGTTGGTCGTTTGTTTATTTTTGGATGGCAGTGATGCAACATGAAATTGCAAGGGTGGGATGGGTATTGAGCTGAAGCAGTTAACTGTGTATCTCTAGTATGCATATGGGTTTTGTTCAGTGTTTCATGAAGCTTATCCATGTCAAATTCATGTCAGACCCAAGTGTGCAGATTACAGTCACATTCCATGCAGGCTTAATACATAGTGGACTCAGGTATGATCTTCGTCTCTTTAACTCTGCTGACTCCCTTCGCCTCTCTCTCTCTCTCTCTCTCTCTCTCTTATATTATATATTATATATTGTATACACACACACACACACACACACACACACACACACACACACACACACACACACACACATACACACACACACACAACTGATCCTCTGAATTCTCTGCTTGCATCTAACCCCCATTATGATAGAAACGAGGCTGCCGAGGCACCAGTCTTGCCACACCCTCACACCCGCTCTGTAATGCAACAGTTAACTGGTAATCTGTCATTCTTGTAAACGATTGGTTATTTGTTGAAATGTCTTGGTATGTCTTTTCCAAGTGCATAGTACCCAATTATTTCAAACGCAGTGTGTACAGGCATCTCAGTGGAATGGATATTTGTGTGTTTACGTTTCTCTGGAAGGAACTGACAGGGTTTTTATTTATGACGGTCACATACAAATCAAAGAACGAAACTTCAATTCCCATCTCTTGATCTAGCTGTTGTTGTTGTTGTTGAGTAACCTCGGTCTGACTGGCCAAGCAAAGCCATGAACCGCAGGCAAGCAATCGCCTCTGCATGGCTGTCCCATGCAGTGATGGGGTGAAACTAGGATATCTGGCCTTGAGCTGCATTTAGTCTCTCTACGCCACTAGCTTAAGAGGCAACAGTTTGTTTAGTACAACAATGTTGCCCTTGTATCAATATTTTCATATCAAATAAGTTATTTTAACACAAGTATGCATAATGTTTTTCTAAACTAGACTTTCGGCATTGATTTTTATTAGTGCCATAATTAGGAATGGCGAATACTTTCTTGTTACAAAGGAAGGGAGCCCCTCGAAGAACCACCCAGGCTGAAGATGCTGCTATTGTCACAGAACTTTATATTATATATATATATATATATATATATATATATATATATATATATATATATATATATATATAAGTTCTGTTGACTAAAAATATACAAATAATATTGTCTGTTTTTGTTTGAAAACATCCGTATAATTATCCTTACATATTGTTCACCGCCTACTAGAAGCAAGATCACTCACACGTAATAATTGTAATGTGTTCCTTGACCTTTCCACACAAACAGGACGGATGAAGTAGACTATTTCAAATGTATTTTCCTTCATATGCGATTTGTTAATGCATCGGTGGTGGTGGATGGTGGGTGTTGGCGAGTGGTGGTGGTGGGTTGTGGCGACGGCTTTGGTGGTGAGGTGGTGGTCGGTTGTTATGGCCGGTGGCAAGTGGCGGCGACGGTGATGGTGATGGCTGTTGTTATTGTTGTTCTTGTGTGTGTGTGTGTGTGTGTGTGTGTGTGTGTGTGTGTGTGTGTGTGTGTGTGTGTGTGCCTTCCAGTGGGAGAGTATGCAACTCATAATTCACTTATTGATTCATATCAGACTTTCATTTCCATCCATTTTGTGTATTGTATCTTGTTATTTGTATACGTGTTTTCATCACAACCACAGAACGTCTACGTATTTCCTTCATTAATAATTATGTAATAATACTTTCCAGTATCTATATTTTTCCATTTCATCTCAAGTTTCGCATTCGTTGTGTGACTGACACTGCTCCAGTACTTGCTGTCTCTCTGCGGTGGCGAGAGTTTCGGGGTACTAACATGTCGTCCAGAAAGAGCGGACCGAGGCTTGTGCCTTCCAGTTTGGTTGTAGTACGAATTTCTGAACAGAGCTGTACATAAACGCGAATCAATTGCAAGGTCCCTAATTTGCAAAATTTTCAATTTTCGCAAGTGATTTTTGGTACATATACACGGGACACCTTCCTCTACAAGATGCCAGGCAGGGACAATGCCTTACCCAGCATTACCTCCTCCTCCCCCTGCATGCCATTGTTTCAGCAATTCACCTGTTATCAGTGACCTGGCCAGTAAAGCCATGTCATGCCACGGTATGAAATTCAGGGCCAAAGTGATTCCCCAATCAATGACAATGTGGAGGACAAATTTTACATAGCACTAGAGGAAGAAACAATCAGAAATGATGATCAGGTAATGTGGCAAAAAAAGGTCAGGTATGGTGATGAGTTAGTGAGTGAAACAATGCTTATAATGCCTATATTACTGTTTGAAAACCAATATACTCTCATACTACATATAAATTCGTATCAAGTAAATAAATAAATACCGTTTATGAGTGGTGTGAAATAGTTACCCTCCCATAGAACTCGTTTTCTTTGGTGCCAGCCTGTTAGAAAACCCAGTCAGGTAAGGAGGTACTGGTACCTGGATCGAGTATTTTAAACCTCAGGTGAGCGATTTCTCTATGAATTTTCGATGTTTCTCACCAAAAGCAGAGGTTTGAGCCAAAAAAATTCTTTCCAAATATAGTCGGGATTGGGGGGAGTCAGTGGTGGAAAAGTGGTCGGGATGGGGCGGGTTAATGAATGGAAGAAGGACCCAATACTGTAACTAGAATCTTGCAAGATTGTTCCCTTCTAGAAGAAAAAAATAACAGTGAGCCAATAAAGAGGGAAACCTGTACTTTGCACAGGAAAAAACAGCCAGTATATTACCACTATGCGGGGAATCGAACCCGGGACTCCCAGGTGAAAGCCAGGCAGTAGTCCATTACATGCCGACCAGATAAAAGTTATCACACATTGTCACAATTTTGTAACCAATGTTCCTCCGACCACTGTGGGCCTGAAGAGGATGAGATAACCCCCTGGCACTCGGGCAAGTAGATGCCTTTAATCGTTCCCAGGCACTTACGGCAAGTCAGAATGAAGAGAGAAACCTATACTTTACACAGGAAAAATAATGCAAAACATTATCACAATGCCGGGAATCGAACCCAGGACTCCCAGGTGAGAGCCAGGCAGCAATCCACTACCCGGTTGTGGCATTGTGGATTGTTGTCTGGCTCTCACCTGAGAGTCCCGGATTCGATTCCCGGCATAGTGGTACTATATTGGATGAAAAGAGAGCCAAATTCACGATTCGTTCATTTCGAAAAGCCTGGACGCATTGCGTTTAAATACAGTCATTTGCAGAGGGAAATACAGACTGATGAAGACAATTCCATAGCTGACGTTTTGTATACTGGGAGTATCTATCAACTCTTGCATTAGACAAATGGACAGCAATGACGTGAGATTCCACTGCTATACGACTGCTTGGCACATGCCAAAATGAAGGGGGAATGCAAGCACAGTGTTCAGAAGTGCAGTGACTATTGAGGTAGAGACAGAAAAGAGATAAAGATCTAACAGAGCAACGAAAAGACAGAGGCTGAAGGGAGCCAGTAAAAGTAGGAGGATTAATGAGACGAAAAACATTTGACTACACGTTGTTGACAAGAACTAACTGCGGAGTCCCCCATACTTAACTGTTGTATTGTACACAAGGAGGAGTAAACCGAAGCATAAATTTTACATCTGTGCCCGGGCAAAGAAAGCATGGAGTTGGTTTAGCACACTCAATCTCTGGAAAGCAAATTTTTCGGTTGATGTAATATGATCATTTTTTGCTATGTTCCAAGAGAATGAAACCCCAAGTATGTTCAGAGATGATGATCCCGCATGAACTCTGTTGTTAAATATTAAAGGATAAACATGTGAAAGATTTTGGTGGGTCGAAAGATGTAGGAACTGAGTTTTGAGTGCATTGAAAACAAAAAGGTTACGATCCCACTCGGCTTGTACAGTTCTTTGTTTCCTTGATATGGAGTCAAAAATGCTGCACTGTGATCGAATGATCAAACTCAGTTCAATGAGTGATGGTGTTAAGAGACTTGTGTTTTCGTAGTCCTCGCCAGCATGTTTGTCTGTTCTTTGTAGAAAGAGATTTATACCTACAGTACTTTCATCTTCACCCATACAATCCTTGCACCCACTGTTCCATGCTCTCTTATATTCTCCTTCCACTTCTTGCTTATCATCAGACATACTCCCTCTCTTACCCTCGTATTCTCATTAATTCCCGCACATATTCCTAAACCATACTCCCATTCTCTCACCCTTTCACCTTACCATTTAGTTTCAGTCAGTCCACATACATCCACTCTTGCATCCTCAAGCACCTGAACAATCTCTCTTTCGCTTCATCATTCACTCCTCTCACATTCTATGTTCCCATCCTTAGAATGTCCTTTGTCCGTTCCTTGGTCATCAACGTATGACCTGTCCTGATCTGAGGCGCTTTGTTTGCATGTTCAGTTAGTTCTTTTTATAGGGTGGGGCACTAACCCACCACCAACCCTTTTAGTCACCTCATACGACAAGCAGGGACACTGAGGGAGTATTCATGAAATCCCCCTTCCACCAGGGGTGAAATACATCAATAAAGTATGGAACATGTTATGAATCAATGGGGTTCGTAGGCTGGGTTACATTTGGCCTGGCGCTGCACAAGTTAATACAGCATAGACGAGAAGAGAGAGAGAGAGAGAGAGGACTTGGGGGGAGCTGATACTCTATATTATGTGTCTGCAGTGGTTTTTATAAAAAGTAAGAACTATTGCAGTTTCAAGCACACTCCAGCCTCATCAGAATCTGTATTATAGAACACTAACACAAAAATTGCTACTCCAACCACCTCCGTCGCAATCATCGTTGTTGTAACAGCTGGTGCATTTAGTTTTTCTGTAGCCTGTTAGAAATACTATTTTCCTGTCTATCTCAGATAACGTCATAATCACTGTCTTAACTCATTACTCTTCTTAAAACCGTTACTAGTAATTACTATCAACATTACATACACCATTATCAGTTATATCATGACCACTACACACACCAACACCACCGCTGTCGAGCCCATGCACCATCACTGACATCTTTTTACCCAGCAGTATGAACTCTAAAAAAATTAAAAAAAAAAGACAGCCAGAATAGATACAAACACCAGGAAAGTGCTTACATACCCCAAAAAACGTGAGTCAAACTTTGACGTTGCCATGTGACCTTAACTGCTGATTGATGGCACTCAGGATCCAATCCCTTTATCCTTGGGTTATGCTGAACTTTCCTCCAAGTTTGGTCTAATGCTTATATAAAACTGTTTAAGTTGACGTTATCACAAGTATAACCTTGGTCTTTGACATGTTAAAAAAAAAAATCTTGAGTGACCCACAACACTTCCACAATTCTTTGTCCAAATCAGGTTAGAAATATTTTATTTTGTTCACACCCAACTAAACAAATAGAACCTTGACCTTTATCTGTGACCTTGACCTTTGGCTGAAAGTTTTCAACTTTAATCCACGACGATCAATGTTCTCGTCTGCATTTTAATAATCACTTAAGAAGAGCAATGAAATCCCTCCCAGCCTCTGTCCATTACACACAAATTACCTTAACCCCTTCTCAGCAGTGACTTTTCACCATAACTTTTGCAACTATAGTTGACTTACACTAACTTGGCCCAGATTTTCGTCTTTTTGCAGATTATTTTTAAGTACCTTGGTGCTGAAAATATCGGTGCTGCGCCTCCACACCTTTTTCACAGTAATTTGTAGGGATTAGCATCATGTATTAGTTTTTATCTATTGCTACATTTCAAAGATGGCAATGCCACAAGTTCATAGAGTCTTCAGAGCTGGGTAAGTCATCCCATCAAGTACAGACAACAATAAACTTAGTAATTCCTCGTATCAAAGGGGCTGATTGGACATTTGGTACTTCACAGTTATCTTTACTGTCCCTAAGAAGAGAATCTTTCAAATGCTGGTATGGATTTATTCATACCAAGTTAGCAGTTCACTAAAAGATCGAACTCTCCAAAATGGTTTGATGGCAACTGTGCCCGAGCAACAGCCCATAAGTCATTAGCATATAACTCCTATTTAAAATCAAAAACATCTGAATCACTCTCCCAATTTAAAATTGCTAGAAATCATGCAAAAGAGAGAGAGGGGTGTGTGAGTTGGGAGCAGGGCAGTGAAATGGCGGGGGACAGGGCGACTTGGAGGCGATTTGTTTGTGGCCACCCCAAACGGGATTGAGGCGTCCGGCAATAGATAGATAGAGACATGCAAAAGTTGTATTAAATCTATCTAAATCAAACTTTCTTCAAAAGCAAGCATCAAAACTACTTAACAACCCTAATGATAATAGAATATTCTGGTCAACTCTTAATTCTTTCAATAATAACTTTAACAAGTCATCTTCCATTCCCCCACTAAAATCTTCAGATGGCAACATTACAAATGACCCGTGTGGGAAAGCAGATATCTTTGCCAGTACCTTTGCCAGAAACTGTACCATAGACGATACCAGCCAGAATGTCCCAATACTGGAACTTGATTCTCGCGAAATTGACCCACTTAAAGTACAGACAAGATACGTAAAATCCATCCTAGACAATTTACCTACCAACAAAGCTCCAGGCCCAGATGGAATTCCACCAATTGTTTTGAAAAAGTGTTCCCCTGAACTTGCCTCTGTCCTTGCTAAATTATTGAGACTATGCATACATATTTCTTTATTCCCAAATTCATGGAAAGAAGCCAATATCCACCCAGTTCCGAAGAAAGGAAGTTCGTCTGACCCCTCCGATTACAGACCAATAGCTGTCACATCTTCTCGTGGTAAGGTACTTGAAACTTTAATTAATAAGCATATTGTTAAACATCTTGAATCCAACAACTTAATTAGTGATAGACAACATGGTTTTCGCCACGAAAGATCCACCGTTGACATACTCATTCTCTTAACTCATACCATCCATCAATCAATTGATCTTTTTAGAGAAACTCACGCAGTAGCTCTTGATGTTTCTAAAGCTTTCGACAGAGCATGGCACCGTTCCCTGCTGTCCAAACTCCCTTGCTACGGACTAACGTCTGTTGTTCCTTTGATTTCTTCATATCTTAGTGACAGGAAAATAAGAGTAAAAGAAGATGATGTATATTCCAATTTCCACTCAATTAACGTCGGCGTGCCGCAATGATCAGTTCTGGCACCAACCTTATTTCTGGTTCATATTAATGATCTCTTATCTGTCACCCACAATCCCATTCACTCATATGCAGATGACTCAACACTACATAGTTCATTCACACTCAGACACCCATTTACAAAGTCTAATATCTCTACCTCTCAACTCAGTACAGCCATCTCCATAAATCAAGATCTATCTACGATCAGTGAATGGGGACAAAACTACCCTGTCTCTTTTAATGCTAGTAAAACTAAATATATACAGTTAACTAATAGACAGATATTGCCAGATTCGTACATTACCTTCAGTGCTACTAATATTCCCACCTCCAAAAGTATTGAAATTCTTGGCATCTCACTTACCAGTGCCCTCAGCTGGACCTCTCATGTCAGATCAATTGCTAAAACCGCCTGAAAGAAACTTGGATTATCGCACAGAGTCCGTAACTTCTTCGCTGATGAGCAGTTAGCTATAATTTATGAGTCATGTGTGCTCTCAGCTTGAATATTGCTCACCCTTGTGGAATGGTTGTGGAGAGGTTGCATTAACCCCTAAAACGCGGCCATGGACAGAAAATCCCCCCCAGGTGGTGGGGTAGGATCGCGGTCTGAGTACCTGTAGGAAAATATTAGCCAAAAATCAGAGATTAACCCTAGAACATTATACTTGGTATGGCAGATAGTACTTACATTCAGCTTTCTCCAGAGACAGGTGTTGAGCTTTCGTGGACTACCCAAGGGCTTGTGGAGACTTGCAAAGTTGGGTAACAAAATCTTCACTTTCACAACTCCAGCAACCCGGTTTCCCCTCTACCACAGCCTCATTCTGTCACAGTAAACTTTATACTACAACGTACAGGTAGTTTGGAATCCGTATTTGTACAATAAGCACTGAAAATAAGGCTAAAATCAACGGAGCGTATGGCCGACATGCAGCGCGGCGGCAGTCTTCCCGTCACTCAACAAACATTTCCATTTTCACAGCTAAAAACACATATACTACATTATTTTCAATCATAGTACTTCCCAAAAGACCACCGTGGCACGCTTTTATTCTGCGTTACGCCCGTCACTTTATTCTCGTTCCTGTTGGCCGCTCGCACTGACTCGGAAGAGCTAGAACTCGCCAATATATCACTGTGAAAGCCTGCAGTAAACTGACGATAAACGGGAAAACCGCACGAAAAAAAGCCAGTGTGACAACTGGGGAAACAAGCATTTCCTATTAGCATAAACTGCTTGTGAGAGGAGAGCGCAGATTTACAGTTCTGAGCAGTCAGCGCGCTGCCATATATCAGCCAGGCTGGCCGGGCCGTGTTGGGGGGGGGAGGGGTGAAAAATGCAATATTTGGCAACAACGGAGGTCAAGTATGCTAATTGTAGCTAAAAGGTGGCGGTACTGATAGACAATACCAGCTGGAACATCCTTGCCTGCATTTGTTCAAAATTAACTCAAATCGCAAACGCGACGATCCGCCGTTATGTCCTTTTTGGCGATTGTCGCAAACGCGATGCTCCACGTTTAAAGGGTTAAGACAACTAGACAAGATTCAGAACAAAGCTGTTAGAATCATTAACAACCCTGTCATTACATATAAACTACCTCCCCTGCAAGTAAGAAAGAATGTTGCCTCCCTTGCATTATTTTCCAGATATTTTTTTGGCAAATGCTCAGACGAAGTTGCGTCCATGATGCCACCTCTCCATGCCTTCCCTCGTGCTACACGGGCATCTGGTAGCGTTCATGACTGGAATGTCTCTCAGCCATATTGCAGAACTTTTGCCTATCAGAATTCTTTCATTCCCCGAACTGCATCTCTCTGGAATTCGCTTCCCAAGAGTTGTTTCCCTCCAAATTTCAACCCACAGCTCTTCAAGTCTAACTGTTACAAATATTTTATGAACGAAAGGACACCAGTAATCTGGTGTATGGATTGTTTTTTTTTTTTTTTTTACTCATTTGTTTTTCCTTCCTCCGTTCTGTTATTTATAGAAAAAAATAAAAAATAAAAATAAAGGAAATAACTGATGACCTCCCACTGCATTAGTCATCCAAATTTTCTTCCAGTATGACCAGGAATATGAAAACGAACGGATCTTAACTTATTGTGTGAATGTTTGAGATTCATTTAGTTTCTTCCTTAACCCCTTAACCACGGGGCATCACTTTCGTGACTCTCGGGTGCAATAGGTCATACCATGGGGCATCACTTTCGTGACTCTCGGGTGCAATAGATCATACCATAGGGCATCACTTTCGTGACTCTCGGGTGCAATAGATCATACCATGGGGCATCACTTTTGCAATTCTGTGTTATTTTGAATTCTCCCAGGCTTTCAAATGGTGGCTTGTATCATCTATCAGTACTGCCGGTGTCCAACAATAGTCAGCACTGCTAATGTCATCTGTACTCGCATCCTTTGTTGACAATTTAGCTATTTATCCCCGTTCTTAACTCCCCTCCTTACCTCCCCTCCAGTACCACCTCCTCTTGCCTGCCCGGCCACACTGTGCTAAGCAAATTTTCCCAGGAATTTTCCACTGATTTCATCCATTGAAATAAGCCCTATGCCCTATTCTTATAAACAAATAATATATACCCCCCAAAAAATTAGGTAACTGATAGTGCCATACACCTGGAGCTGGTTAATTACCACCTGGCAACACCCCACTTGCACTTGTTCGCTAATTTTCCCTGATAATTTCCCCTTGAAATATGCCATATAATCTATTCTCGTAAAAAAATATCTATATATAAGAAAGGAAGGGAGAAACCTAAGTGATATTTACATTCACCTGGAACTATCTAATTTCCTGCCAATCATTTCACAGCATATAAATTAGCAGCCGTCACCTTGCTGACATTGTCAACCCTTGGCGGCCCCATATCCGCCTCATCATTTAGTTCAGTGTTGTTTCTTGAGATGAAAGCGCGTAGCACTCACGCCCCTCCATTTCCGCCGCATCTAGAGGGTCCTGTGACCTCTACCCCTTACTAAACCTCGTGTGGGGAGAGGTAAAGGACTAAATGACTCTGCTGTGGAGCATGAACTGGCTAATTTATCCATTATTATGATAGGCAGTAACTACAATATTTCTGGTGAATGTGTGATAAGCCAGTGGAGGAAATGGTGATAAATTACGAGTGCTTCAGTGTCCCAAGTTCATCCTGGCTCCAAGGGAAAGGAGCCCTTATTTACTGGAAGTGACAGTGTATAACATAGTGTAAATAAAATAGAAATGTAAATAATTACTGAAATAAGAATACGAGTACAAATACTTGGAGTAATGAAAGTCAAAGCTTTGCTCTCTATGCTAGTTTACTGTTCGAGAAAGTTGCCTGGAGTGAAAATAAACTACTATTACTGAAGGAAACTTATGCATAAATACTGTATATATATATATATATATATATATATATATATATATATATATATATATATATATATATTTATATATATATAAGTGTAATTCTGGTGAATGTGTGATAAGCCAGTGGAGGAAATGGTGATAAATTACGAGTGCTTCAGTGTCCCAAGTTCATCCTGGCTCCAAGGGAAAGGAGCCCTTATTTACTGGAAGTGACAGTGTATAACATAGTGTAAATAAAATAGAAATGTAAATAATTACTGATATAAGAATACGAGTACAAATACTTGGAGTAATGAAAGTCAAAGCTTTGCTCTCTATGCTAGTTTACTGTTCGAGAAAGTTGCCTGGAGTGAAAATAAACTACTATTACTGAAGGAAACTTATGCATAAATACTGTATATATATATATATATATATATATATATATATATATATATATATATATATATATATATAAGTGTAATAAAGTAACAGGAATATAAAGTGTGAGTGTATTTATGAATAATAAATAACAGAATATCAGCGGGCAATGAGCACAAGTGGGAAGCTCATAGCGCTCGTAATTTTCATTGCTTTCACAGTGTTTTATTTTTTTGGTGTATGGATTCCAAACTACTTTAAAATCATAGAATAGTGTTTCTAGTGATAATATCAGGCTGTGGTAATCGTATTACGGGATGTCGGGAAGTGTAAAGTGGAGAATTCGTTACCCAAATTGAGAAGTCTCCACAAGTCCTACGGTACTCGACGAAGGCTCAACAAACATCCCAGGAGAAAGCTGAAGGTATTTGCCATAGGTACATTTAATTATAATATTCTAGGACTAATAACTGATTTTTGGCAAATATTTTTAAAAAGTCAGTCGGAGTGCGAATATCGTAGCGGGACACGCAAGGAGAGCAAAAACATGACCGCAGTGTAGGGGTTAAAAACGAAAACCTGACTCCTCATGAAACTCCATCGTCCTTCTGAGGTAGTTGCGCATTTGGAATACTACATGACCTGTCGACAAGGTAATTGTGTGTTGTGGCGCCAAGTGGAGGGAAGCTGGAGACACACTAGCAGTGCAAACATAAATTAATATCTCTGAATCCTACCAGGGCTTTCCTAACCACAAAGCCTTAAACTTGGATATACTCTGCAACAGGGATATCATTCAGTGATAGGTGCTTTCGACACAGGCCAGCAAGATCAGCTGTACAGTTATGTTCATGTTATTTTACCTTAAAGCACTGACAAAAGCTTCATCCATAGTTTTGTCAGTTTTCCTGCATGGGTTACTTAAATCATGAAAGTACTTGTAAACGTTCTTTAACCTAAGGTTAAAAATACGCCATATGAAATCGATGGCTTTATTTTGATAAGTTTCCGTTTCCGCATCTACCCTGTAGAGTGCAGAATCATTTGCAGTGTCTATGCGTCTGTTGTTAAACTCTTCCTACACGACTGGAAGTTGAAGACATACTTGAAAAAAATGAGTGTCATACAGAAACTTATATCTGATCCACAGAGAGTTCTCTGTTAACATCTTTCCCTCCCTCCCCCCTTTTGTCACCCACCCTCCATCCCGGTCATCCCAAGGGTGGTGTCGTTGGACGGGTCAGGCTGGAATGCATCGATTTGGAACTTCAAAAATCCTCCGACTGGAACTCGTCTTTACCATAGTTATTCTCCTTCTTCTTCCCCTGTCCTTTCATTTTGGCTTCCCCTTCACATTCTTTCATCTTCTCTTTACAAGGCTCTGTTCTCCATTACCATTTTTTCACTCTCTTCTGGAGTTACAATTTCTGAACACATTGACCAGGACCTCAGGTTCTATTTTTTGTCTCATTGTGTTCCGTTCTTGCTGTTTTCCTAATCCTCATATAATAATTTCCTCTCCTTTTCCCTCTATATCAGATATATTACTAATTCAACAATTCTACATAATGTTTATGTACACATTCTCTGCAGTATTTCTAGCAACAATTTTCATGGTTCAGATTCGTATGCGCAAGAGTCATGTCAAACTTTTGTACTCCTGCGAGTCTTGAAATCTACTCTCATCCATGTAAACTTTCACCCATATATCAGACAGTTTATGTTGCTGATGCCATGAAAGCCCTATAGTTATAACAGTGATGGGATCGGAAGGGGGACAGGGAGACGAAAAATTCGAAGCGTTTAGAGGGATAAATTGTTAGACGAGCAGTAAGGGTTTTGGAGCTGAACCATTTCTCTCCGACGATGTTTTATATTTTGTTATTGCTATTGCCAGACCATTTTATTTAGCTTTAGTGAGATTTTAAAACTCCAGGATGCAGACATAGATTCCATCTTCCCCTCTACTATTAGAGATCTGTTCTATATAAATGAAAACACACACACATACACACACACACACACTGATATTACCATGAATATTATAATAATACACTATCAGACTGAACGGGTTAACTCCATCCCCATCTCCCATGGCAAACTAGCAATGCCTGTTTTGTCACTGGTGTGACGTTAAGATATATTTCCCCTAAATGTGTAACATTCATGGTTATAAAGATACAATGATCAATTGCCAATGTGCTATATTTCTTATAATTATATACAGTATGTTGGGATGTGAACTCAGACAACCACTGGGTAGCAGTGAGAGTTCCGGGAGAAATGCGCCAGATGAATAAAAGAAAATGACAGAAGGAAGCAGTCCATACAAAGAGGGTAGAAGGGGTGTAAGAGGATAAAAAAAAAAAAAAAACGACAGAAAATAAGAGAGAAGTAGAGGAGCGATCGGGCAGACATGACCTGGATAGGATGGAGAAGGTAGAAGGCGTGTGAAGAAATCTGTGTAGCGTGTGAGGTGGTGTGTAGGGTAAAGAGAACCCGATTGAGGTGTGTGAGGAACAGCATGGTGAAATGAAGAGGTGAAACAAAGTGTGGCGCAATAGAAGAAAACATCTAGTGAGTTACTTGGAAGTAGAGGCATGAAGGAAGTTGAGAGACAGGATAGAGGATTATATGTAGAGAAGAGAGAGGTGAAAAAATTAGTAAGAAAGTAATAATAATGTTGATGAAGAGTTTGGAAGGAATTTCAGTGTGAAGTGGAGAGAATGTATGAAAATGTTCATAAAGGATGTTAAAAGAGTAAAACAGGATGAAAAGGATGGTAACAAAGGAGTGAAAGATAAAAAATTGCAGATTTTTGCAGCAGAAAGGAGAGAAAGTGAAAAAGGCAGAGAATACTTTGTGGAATTGTTAGGCACAGAGAATGAAAGTATCGCTAGCATTAGTGGCTAGGCAATGTCTGGCAGAAGGGGGAAGATGAGAAGAAAGGAAGAGATCAGTAAGATGAAAGTAGTGGTAGCAATGAAGAGAATCAGAATCGGGAATAGCCTCATGAACTGATGGAGTGTGTGATGAAATGCTGAAGAACCGGGGGCCAGATATTGGTAGACTGGATATGGGACATGTGCAGATTGGCCTGGGAGGTAGGCAGAGTCCCGGAGGATTGGAAGTCGGGCATAATTATTCTCCTATACAATGGAAAAGTGGAAAAAGAAGTGTGTGGCAATAAAAAGGGAATTTGCCTTCCCGCTGTAAGAGGAAAAGTAAATTGTAGGATACCAATTGACACAGTCAGGGAAATAACCGAGGAATTAGTTCAAGAAGAACAGGAAGGATTCAGAGAGGGAAGTGGCCATGTAGATCAGATATTCGCCCTAAGGTGTGTGGTGAGAGTGTTTGAAGAGAAGGGAAAGAAGTTGAACGCTGCCTTCATAGATGTCGAGAAAGCATATGACAGAAGGGATGGACAAGAAATGTGGAAAATGTCTCCATCGATGTTCAACTTTATATGGATGGAGTTATAGAAGAGATAGGAATACAAGGTAAGGCAGTGGATGTTGAAGCTGCACAAAAGAGGGAGGAAAGTTTTTGGAAACTTCCTGTTATGTTGTTTGCAGCCTATAATGCATTTTTAAGAGCCGACGAAGGGGAAATACAAGGCTTGGTGAATGATGTTTTTTTTTTTTAATAACAGAACGGATGAAGGAAAAACAATTGAATAAAAAAAATAATCCATACACCAGATTACTCGTGTCCTCTGTTCATAAAATATCTGTAACACTTAGACTTGAACATCTGTGGGTTGAAGTTTGGATGGAAACAACTTTGAGGATGCGAGTTCCAGAAAGATGCAGTTCAGGTAATGAAAGAATTCTGATAGGCAGAAGTTCTGCAATATGGCTGAGTGACATTCCAGTCATGAGCACTACCAGATGCCAGTGTAGCACGTGGGAAGGCATGGAGAGGTGGCACCATGGACACAACTTCGTCTGAGCATTTTCCATAAAAATATCTGTGAAATAATGCAAGGGAGGCAACATTCCCTCTTACTTGTAGGAGAGGTAGTTTATTTGTAATGGCAGGATTGTCAATAATTCTAACAGCTTTGTTCTGAATTTTGTCTAGTTGTTTTAATGCAACCTCTCCACATCCATTCCACAAGGGTGAACATTATTCAAGCTGAAAGCGCACATGACTCTTATAAATTACAGTTAACTGCTCATCAGTGAAGAAGTTACGGACTCTGTACAATAATCCAAGTTTTTCTGAGACGGTTTTACCAAGTGATCTAACATGAGAGGTCCAGCTGAGGGCATTGTTAAGTGAGACGCCAAGAATTTCAATACTTTTGGAGATGAGAATATTAGTAGCACTGAAGGTAATGTACGAATCTGGCAATATCTGTCTATTAGTTAATTGTATATATTAGTTTTACTAGTATTAAAAGAGACAAGGTTATTTTGTCCCCATTCACTGATCGTAGATAGGTCTTGATTTATGGAGATGGCTGTACTGAGTTGGGAGGTAGAGATATTAGACTTTGTAAAAGGGTGTCTGAGTGTAAATGAACGATGTAGTGTTGAGTCATCTGCGTATGAGTGGATGGGACTGGGGGTGACAGATAAGAGTTCATTAATATGAACCAGGATTAGGGTTGGCACCAGAACTGATCCCTGCGGCACGCCGGTGTTAACTGAGTGAAAATTGGAATATACATCATCTACTTTTAGTCTTATTTTCCTGTCACTGGGATATGAAGAAATCAAAGAAGCAAAAGACATTAGTCCAGAGCAAGGGAGTTTGGACAGCAGGGAACGGTTCCATACCCTGTCAAAAGCTTTAGAAATATCAAGGGCTTCTGCATGAGTTTCTCCATGTAGATCAATTGATTGATGGATGGTATGAGTTAGGAGATTGAGTATGTCAATTGTGGATCTTTTGTGGCGAAAACCATATTGTCTATCACCAATTAAGTTGTTGGATTCAAGATGTTTAACAATGTGCTTATTAATTAAGGTTTCAAATACCTTATCAAGAGAAGATGTGACATCTATTGGTCAGTAATCAGAGAGGTCAGAGGAACTTCCTTTCTTCGGAACTGGGTGGATATTGGCTTCTCTCCATGAATTTGGGAATGAAGAAGTACGAATGCATAGTCTGAATAATTTATCTTGAACAGAGGCAAGTTCAGGGGAACACTTTTTCAAAACAATTTTCGGAATTCCATCTGGGTCTGGAGCTTTGATGGTAGGTAAATTGTCTAGGATGGATTTTATGTATCTTGTCTGTTTCATAGCATTCATTTTGAACAGCCTCAACAAAATTTCCTGTATTTGCTCCATTGTAGTTCATCACCACTTACTGCCTGTTTAGGCAGTTTTCCCTCTTATAATCCTCCAGTTTTTTTTTTCTGGATCTTTATTGGTCTTTCTTCCAATATGTACTGTTTTGTTCCAGTAGTGTAATTTTGTCTCTTTCATCTTCCTTATAAGTGCCTTCCCATCCAATAAGCGCCTTCCCGTCCCCTCCCTAATAGAATGCCAGACTTCTTTCAGCCATTTGGTCTTCATCCGTCACCAACATTCCTTACTTGTCTTCGCTCATCTTAACCACGCCTCCATCCTCCGAGACTCCTTCATTTTCACCACCTAAAGCACTTTGCCTATTCTTCCATTACATTTTTCACGCTCTTAAACTTTTTCCAGTTCTCTCTTTTTATCAATTGTTTTGAAATATTCTAAATAAAATTGGATGTTAACTTTTCTGATTACTATTAACCCGAGGTGTCCCATCAACGTATGGGTACGTCGCAACATTTTGTTACAGCTAGACCCATCGACGTACTGGTACGTCGCACAATTGCAAGGTTCATAATTTGCACAATTATCAATTTCTGCGCGTGATTTTTGGTACGTATACACAGGACACCTTCCTCTACAAGATGCCAGGCAGGGACAATGCCTTACCCCGCATGACCTCCCCCCACCCGCACGCCATTGTCTTGGCAATTCACCTGTTACCAGTGACCTGGCCAATAAAGACATTCAGGGCCAGAGTGATTCCCCAATCGATGACAATGTGGAGGACAAAGTTGACGTAGCATCAGAGGAAGAAACAGTCAGAAATGGTGATTAAGTAATGTCACCAAAAAAGGTCAGGTATGTTGATGTGTTAGTGAGTGAAACAATGCTTATATTGCCTATATTACTGTTTGAAAACCAATATACTCTTGTACTACATATAAGTGTGTACCAAATAAATAAATAAATACCATTTATGAGTGGTGTGAAATAGTCCCATAGAACTCGCTTTCTTTGGAGCCAGCCTGATAGAAAACCCAGTAAGGTAAGGAGTACTGCTACTTGTAATGAGTATTTTAAACATCAGGTGAGTGATTTCTCAATGAATTTTCGATGTTTCTCTCCAAAAGTGGAGGTTTGAACCAAAAAAATTGTATTCCAATATTGGTCGGGACTGGGGGGAGTCAGTGGTGGGAAATAGGTCAGGACGGGGCAGGTTAACCAGACTCCGACACAACTCCGTTGCATCTCAATTATCCCTCTGGTATTCATTTCCCTTCGTCACACATACATCTAACACATACCACAAGCCTGGTTTTTCTTCCTCCATTCAATTATTCCCATAAAAATATAACCCATCATGTTCCTCCCTGAGTTGTTCTGTATTTTATAACATTATCGATTTGTTGTCCAGTCTCAATCTCTCCTCAACTTCACTCTTATTTTTACTCCGCCCAAACAAAATGTGTAATTTTCTTCATCTTTGTTTATACCTGTATGTTGGCATTCATTTTTGTTCCCCAACTAAAATCTTCAGATGGCAACATTACAAATAACCAACGTGTGAAAGCAGATATTTTTGCCAGTACATTTGCCAGAAACTCTACCATAGACGATACCAGCCAGAATGTCCCAGTACTAGAACATGACTCTCCCGAAATTGCCCCACTTAAAATGCAGACAAGATACGTAAAATCCATCCTAGACAATTACCTACCAACAAAGCTCCAGACCCATATGGAATTCCAAATATTGTTTTGAAAAAGTGTTCCCCTGAAATTGCCTCAGTTCAAGCTGAATTATTCAAACTATGCATTCGTACTTCTTCATTCCCAAATTCATGGAAAGAAGCCAATTACCACCCAGTTCCGAGGAAAGGAAATTCCACTGATATCTCTGATTACTGACCAATAGCTGTCACATCTTCTTTTGATAAGGTATTTGAAACTTTAATTAATAAGCACATTGTTAAACATCTTGAATCCAACAACTTAATTAGTGATAGACAATATGGTTTTCGCCACAAAAGATCCACAATTGACATACTCAATCTCCTAACTCATACCATCCATCAATCAATTGATCTACATGGAGAAACTCATGCAATAGCCCTTGATATTTCTTAAGCTTTTGACAGAGTATGGAACCGTTCCCTGCTGTCCAAACTCCCTTGCTATGAACAAACGTCTTTTGCTCGTTTGATTTCTTCATATCCTAGTGACAGGAAAATAAGAGTAAAAGTAGATGACGTATATTCCAATTACACTCAGCCACCCTTTTACAAAGTCTAATATCTCTACCTGCCAACTCAGTACAGCCATCTCCATAAATCAAGACCTATCTACAATCAGTGAATGGGGACAAAATAACCTTGTCTCTTATAATGCTCGTAAAACTAAATATATACAATTAACTAATAGACAGATATTGCCAGATTCGTACATTTCCTTCAGTGTTACTAATATTCTCATCTCCAAAAGTATTGAAATTCTTGGCATCTCACTTAACAATGCCCTCAGCTGGACCTCTCATGTTAGATCACTTGGTAAGACTGTCTCAGAAAAACTTGGATTATTGTACAGAGTCTGTAACTTCTTCAATGATGAGTAGTTACCTGTAATTTATAAGAGTCATGTGCGCGTTCAGCTTGAATATTGCCCACCCTTGTGGAATGGGTGTGGAGAGGTTGCATTAAAACAACTAGACCAAATTCAGAACAAAGCTGTTAGAATTATTGACAACCCTGCCATTACAAATAAACTACCTCTCCTACAAGTAAGAAGGAATGTTGCCTCCCTTGCATTATTTTACAGATATTTTTATGGAAAATGCTCAGACGAAGTTGCGTCCATGGTGCCACCTCTCCATGCCTTCCCTTGTGCTAAACTGGCATCTGGTGGTGCTCATGACTGGAATGTCACTCAGCCATATTGCAGAACTTCTGCCTATCAGAATTCTTTCATTCACTGAACTGCATCTCTCTGGAACTCGCTTCCTCAGAGTTGTTTCCATCCAAATTTCAACCCACAGCTGTTCAAGTCTAACTGTTACAGATATTTTATGAACAGAGGACACGAGTAATCTGGTGTATGGATTATTTTTTTTATTCATTTGTCTTTCCTTCCTCCGTTCTGTTATTTTAAAATAATAAAAACAAAAAATCTTTCACTAAGCCTTGTAGTTCCCCTTCGTCTGCTCTTAAAAATACATTATAGTCCGCAAACAACATAACAGGAAGTTCCCAAAAACTTTCCTCCCCCTTTTGTGCAGCTTCAACATCCACTGCCCTACCTTGTATCTCTTCTATAACTCCATCCATATAAAGTTGAACAACGATGGAGACATGACACATCCCTGTTTTAATCCAACATAGGAGAAATATTCAGTCAATTCACGATCCACACGTACTGCAGCCCTAGTGATCCCATAATTAATTTTCTCGGCATTCAACAGCTTTCCTATTTAATACATCTAAATTTTAATATTTTCGACATTTCTTGTCCATCCCATCTATCATTTGCTTTCTCGACATCTATGAAGGCAGAGTACCACATCTGTCCCGTCTCTTCAAGCACTCTCACCACACACCTTAGGGCGAATATCTGATCTACATGGCCGCTTCCCTCTCTGAATCCTTCCTGTTCTTCTCGAACTAATTCCTCGGTTATTTCCCTGACTCCGTCAATTGGTATCCTGCAATATACTTTTCCTCTTACAGTGGGAAGGCAAATTCCCTTTTAATTGCCACACACTTCTTTTTCCTCTTTTCCATTGTATAGGAGAATAATTATGCCCGACTTCCAATCCTCCGGGACTCTGTCTACCTCCCAGGCCAATCTGCACATGTCCCATATCCATTCTACCAATATCTGGCACCCGGTTCTTCAGCATTTCATCACAAACTGCATCAGTTCATGAGGCTATTCCCGATTCTGATTCTCTTCATTGCTACCACTACTTTCATCTTACTGATCTCTTCCTTTCTTCTCATCTTCCCCCTTCTGCCAGACATTGCCTAGCCACTAATGCAAGCGATACTTTCATTCTCTGTGCTTAACAATTCCACAAAGTATTCTCTGCCATTGTTCACATTATCTCCTTTCTCCTGCAGAAATCTGCAATTTTTTATCTTTCACTCCTCTGTTACCGTCCTTTTCATCCTGTTTTACTCTTTTAACATCCTTTATGATCATTTTCTTACATTCTCTCCATTTCACACTGAAATTCCTTCCAAACTCTCCATCAGCATTATTCTTACTTTCTTACTAATTTTTTCACCTCTCTCTTCTTCTCTGCATATAGTCCTCTATTCTGTCTCTCAACTTCCTTCATGCCTCTACTTCCAAGTAACTCACTAGATGTTTTCTTCTATTGCGCCACAGCTTGTTTCGCCTCTTCATTATTTTCACCATGGTGTTCCTCACACCCGCCAATTGGGTTCTCCTCACCCTACACACCACCTCACACGCTGGACAGATTTCTTCACACGCCTTCTACCTTCTCCATCCCATCCAAGTCATGTCTGCTCGATCGCTCCTCTACTTCTCTCTTATTTTCTGTCGTTTTTTTTTCCATCCTCTTACAACCGTTCTACCCTCTTTGTATGGACTGCTTCCTTCTGCCATTTCTTTTATTCATTTGGCGCATTTGTCTCGGAACTCTCACTACTACCCAGTGGTTGTCTGAGTTCACATCCCAACATACTGTATATAATTATTAGAAATATAGCACATTGGCAATTGATCATTGTATCTTTATAACCATGAATGTTACGCATTTCAGGGAAATATATCTTAACGTCACACCAGTGACAAAACAGGCATTGCTAGTTTGCCATGGGAGATGGGGATGGAGTTAATCCGTTCAGTCCGATAGTGTATTATTATAATATTCGTTGTAATACCAGTGTGTGTGTGGATGTGTGTGTTTTCATTTATATAGAACAGATCTCTAATAGTAGAGGGGAAGATGGAATCTACGTCTGCATCCTGGAGTTTTAAAATCTCACTAAAGCTGAATAAAATGGTCTGGCAATAGCAATAACAAAATATAAAACATCGTCGGAGAGAAATGGTTCAGCTCCAAAACCCTTACTGCTCGTCTAACAAGTTATCCTACTAAACGCTTCAAATCTTTCGTCTCCCTGTCCCCCTTCCGATCCCATCACTGTTATAACTATAGGGCTTTCATGGCATCAGCAACATAAACTGTCTGATATATGGGCGAAAGTTAAATGGATGAGAGTAAATTTGAAGACTCGCAGGAGTACAAAAGTTTGACATGACTCTTGCACATACGAATCTGAACCATGAAAATTGTTGCTAGAAATACTGCAGAGAATGTGTACATAAACATTATATAGAATTGTTGAATTAGTAATATATCTGATATAGAGGGAAAAGAAGGTGAAATTATTATATGAGGATTAGGAAAACAGCAAGAACGGAACACAATGAGAAAAAGTAGAACCTGAGGTCCTGGTCAATGTGTTCAGAAATTGTAACTCCAGAAGAGAGTGAAAAAATGGTAATGGAGAACAGAGCCTTGAAAAAGGAAAGATGAAAGAATGTGAAGGGGAAGCCAAAAGGAAAGGACAGGGGAAGAAGGAGAATAACTATGGTAAAGACGAGTTCCAGTCGGAGGATTTTTGGAGTTCCAAATCAATGCATTCCAGCCTGACCCGTCCAACGACACCACCCTTGGCATGACCGGGATGGAGGGTGGGTGACAAAACGGGGGAGGGAGGGAAAGATGGTAATAGAGAACTCTCTGTAGATCAGATATAAGTTTCTGTATGACACTCATTTTTTTCAAGTATGTCTTCAACTTCCAGTCGTGTAGGAAGAGTTTAACAACAGACGCATAGACACTGCAAATGATTCTGCACTCTACAGGGTAGATGTGGAGAGGGAAACCTATCAAAATAAAGCCATCGATTTCATATGGCGTATTTTTAACCTTAGATTAAAGAACGTTTACAAATATTTTCATGATTTAAGTAACCCATGCAGGAAAATTGACAAAACTATGGGTGAAGCTTTTGTCAGTTCTTTAAGGTAAAATAACATGAACATAACTGTTCAGCTAATCTTGCTGGCATGTGTCGAAAGCACCTATCACTGCATGATATCCCTGTTGCAGAGTATATCCAAGTTTAAGGCTTTGTGGTTAGGATTGCCTTGGTAGGACTCAGAGATGTTAATTTATGTTTGCACTGCTAGTGTGTCTCCAGCTTCCCTCCACTTGGCGCCACAACACACAATTGCCTTGTCGACAGGTCATGTAGTATTCCAAATGCGCAACTACCTCAGAAGGACGATGGAGTTTCATGAGGAGTCAGGTTTACGTTTATAACCCCTACACCGCGGTCATGTTTTTGCTCTCTTTGCGTGTCCCGCGAGGATATTCGCACTCCGACTGGCTTTTTAAAAATGATTACCACAGCTTGATATTATCACTAGAAACACTATTCTATGATTTTCAAGTAGATTGGAATCCATACACCAAAAAAAAAACACTGTGAAAGCTATGAAAGTTACGAGCACGTACGAGCTTCCCACTTGCGCTCATTCCCCTCTGATATTCTGTCATTTATTATTCATAAACACACTCATACTTTATATTCCTATTACTTTATTACACTTATATATATATATATATATATATATATATATATATATATATATATATACACAGTATTTATCCATGACATTCATTCAGTAATAGTAGTTTATTTTCACTCCAGGCAAGTTTCTCGTTCAGTAAACTAGCATAGAGAGCAAAGCTTTGACTATCATTACTCCAGGTATTTGTACTCAAATTCTTATATTAGTAATTATTTACATTTCTGATTTATTTACACTATGTTATACACTGTCACTTCCAGTAAATAAGGGCTCCTTTCCCTTGGAGCCAGGATGAACTTGGGACACTGAAGCACTCGTAATTTATCACCATTTCCTCCACTGGCTCATCACATGATTCACTAAAAAGATTGTAGTCAATGTCCATCATTATCGTGGATAAATTAGCCAGTTCACGCTCCACAGCAGAGTCATATAGTCCTTTACCCCTTCCCACACGAGGTTTAGTAGGGGTAGAGGTCACGGGGCCCTCTAGAAGCGACGGAAATGGAGGGGCGCGAGTGCTACGTGCTTTCATCTCAAAAAGCAACACTGAATTAAATGACGAGGCGGATATTGGGCCGCCAAGGGTTGACAATGTCAGCGAGATGACAGCTGCTAATTTATATGCTGTGAAATGATTGGCAGGAAATTAGGTAGTTCCAGGTGAATGTAAATATCACTTAGGCTTCTCCCTTCCTTTCTTATACAATATATATATTTTTTTCTACGAGAATAGATTATATGGCATATTTCAAGGGGAAATTACCAGAGAAAATTAGCGAACAAATGCACGTGTGGTGTTGCCAGGTAATAATTAGCCAACTCCAGGTGTATGGCACTATCAGTTACCTTATTTTATTTTGGATATATATTAATATATATATATATATATATATATATATATATATATATATTATTTGTTTATAAGAATAGGGCACAGGGCTTATTTCAATGGATGAAATCAGTGGAAAACTCCGGGGAAGATTTGCTTAGCGCAGCATGGCCAGGCAGGCGAGAGGAGGTGGTACTGGAGGGGAGGTAAGGAGGGGAGTTAAGAACGTGGATAAATAGCTAAATTGTCAACAATGGATGGGAGTACAGATGACATTAGCAGTGCTGACTATTGTTGGACACCGGCAGTACTGATAGATGCTACAAGCCATCATTTGAAAGCCAAGGAGAATTCAAAATAACACAGAATCACAAAAGTGACATCCCCCGGTATGATCCATTGAGCCTGAGCATCACGAAAGTGACGCCCCGCGGTTAAGGGGTTAAGGAAGAAACTAAATTAATCTCAAACATTCACACGATAAGTTAAGATTCGTTGATTTTCATATTCCTGGTCATACTGGAAGAAAATTAGGATGACTAATGCAGTGGGAGGTCATCAGTTATTTCCTTTATTTGCATTTGAAAGACTATCTTCTTAGCGACAATAAAGATAAGTGTGAAGTGGTACCAAATGTCCAATCAGCCCCTTTGATACGAGGAATTACCAAGATATATTGTTGTCTGTACTTGATGGCATGACTTACCCAGCTCTGAAGACTTTATGAACTTGTGGTATTGCCGTCGTTGACATGTAGCAATAGATAAAAACTAATATATGATGCTAATCCCTACAAATTACCATGAATAAGGTGTGGAGCCGCAGCACCGATATTTTCAGCACCAAGGTACTTAAAAATAATCTGCAAAAAGACGAAAATCTGGGCCAAGTTAGTGTAAGTCAACTATAGTTGCAAAAGTTTTGGTGAAAAGTCACTGCTGAGGAGGGGTTAAGGTTTGTGTGTAATGGACAGAGGCTGGGAGGGATTTCATTGCTCTTCTTAAGTGATTATTAAAACGAAGAGATTCCGTCTGCAGACAACGAGAACACTGATCATCGTGGATTAAAGTTGAAAACTTTCAGCCAAAGGTCAAGGTCACAGATAAAGGTCAAGGTTCTATTTGTTTAGTTGGGTGTGAACAAAATAAAATATTTCTAACCTGATTTGGACAAAGAATTGTGGAAGTGTTGTGGGTCACTCAAGATTTTTTTTTAAGACGTCGAAGACCAAGGTTATACTTGTGACAACGTCAACTTAAACAGTTTTATATACGCATTAGACCAAACTTGGTGGAAAGTTCAGCATAACCCAAGGATAAAGGGATTGGATCCTGAGTGCCATCAATCAGCAGTTAAGGTCACAGGGCAACGTCAAAGTTTGACTCACATTTTTTGTACTATGTAAGCACTTTCCTGGTGTTTGTATCTATTCTGGCTGTCTCTCTCTTTTTTTGTTTTTTTTTTGTTTTTTTAGAGTTCATACTGCTGGGTAAAAAAATGTCAGTGATGGTGGATGGGTTCGACAGCGGTGGTGTTGGTGTGTGTAGTGGTCATGATATAACTGATAATGGTGTATGTAATGTTGATAGTAATTACTAGTAACGGTTTTAAGAAGAGTGACGAGTTAAGACAGTGATTATGACGTTATCTGAGATAGACAGGATAATAGTATTTCTAATGGGCTACAGAAAAACTAAATGCACCAGCTGTTACAACAACGATGATTGCAAAGGAGGTGGTTCGAGTAGCAATTTTTGTGTTAGTGTTCTATAATACAGATTCTGATGAGGCTGGAGTGTACTTGAAAACGCAATAGTTCTTACTCTTTATAAAAACCACTGCAGACACATAATATAGAGTATCAGCTCCCCCCAAGTCCTCTCTCTCTCTCTCTCTCTCTCTCTCTCTCTCTTCTCGTCTATGCTGTATCAACTTGGGCAGCGCCAGGCCAAATGTAACCCAGCCTACGAACCCCCTTGATTCATAACATGTTCCATACTTTATTGATGTATTTCACCCCTGGCGGAAGGGGGATTTCATGAATACTCCCTCAGTGTCCCTGCTTGTCGTATGAGGTGACTAAAAGGGTTGGTGGTGGGTTAGTGCCCCACCCTATAAAAAGAACTACCTGAACAAGCGAACAAAGCACCTCAGACCAGGACGGATCATTCGTTGACGACCAAGGAACAGACAAAGGACATTCTAAGGATGGAAACATAGAATGTGAGAGGAGTGAATGATGAAGCGAAAGAGAGATTGTTCAGGTGCTTGAGGATGCAAGAGTGGATGTATGTGGACTGACTGAAACTAAATGGTAAGGTGAAAGGGTGAGAGAATGGGAGCATGGTTTAGGAATATGTGCGGGAATTAATGAGAATACGAGGGTAAGAGAGGGAGTATGCCTGATGATAAGCAAGAAGTGGAAGGAGAATATAAGAGAGCATGGAACAGTGGATGCAAGGATTGTATAGGTGAAGATGAAAGTACTGTAGGTATACAAGCTTGGGGGATTGTATGTTCGTACTCGCCGACAGAGGACCGAGTGGCAAGAGCAAAAGATGAGTTTTGGGCGAGTGTAGAAGCATGTGTGGATAAGGTCAAGAGGAGCGAGAGACTGTCTTTTGAGTGGAGACATGAATGGCAAAGTTGAGAATGTACGAGTGGATGGAGTGGTTGGTCAGTGGGGTGTGCCAGCTGAAGTAGATGGGAATGGTAGTGCTTTGGTGGACATCTGTGCTAGTAAGGGGTTGGCAATAGCCAACACCTTCTTCCGGCATAAGATGATCCACAGGTATACATGGAGAGTCATGAGGAGGATGAACGGTGAACTTGTTGAACGAAAGGCAATGATAGTTTACGTGTGTGTGGATGGCTGAATGAGAAGACAAGTGTTGGATGCAGGAGTGTGGAGAGGGTGGGGGGAATGGAATCTCGGACCATCACTTAACGATGGCCAAAGTAAGGCTGCAAAGAAAATGGGTGAAGAGACGAAGGGGAAAACAGGAGGAAACAGCTCCTGTGAAAAAAGTGGAGAAGTTGCAAGAGACTGAGAAAATGGCAGAGTATAAGAGCATAGTGGAAGAAGGATTGGGAAGGCATGAGTTAGAGCACATGGATGGAGTGTAAGAAATATGAAAGATATTCACGGAAGAGATAGGTACAGCATGCGAGGTGGTTTGTGGAGTGAGGATGAGATGTAGGGGTGTGCAAGGGACAGCATGGTGAAATGATAAGATGAAACGAGCTGTGGAACAAAAGAAGAAGGCATATAATGAATGGCTAGCGAGTATGGGCAGGGGAGAAGATGAGAGAGAGAAGAAAGAGGTATATTTGAGCAGGAGATGGGAGGTGAAGAGATTGGCGAAAGAAAGTAAGAAGAGTGTGGACGAAGAGCTTGGGAGGAATCTGACTGTGAAATGGAAATTGTTTTGGAAGAAGGTAAGGAAGGTAAGACATTGTGAAAGGGGAAATAGTAGGGAAGTAAAAGATAGAAATAATAGATTGTCGGTGAAGAGAGAGAAAATGAGGAGATGGAAGGAGCACTTTGAGGATTTGTTGAATGTACAGAGTGAGAGCAGTGCGAGTATAAGTGGTTGGGGAATGGCTGAGAGAAGGAGAGGTGAGAGGAGAGAGGAAGAGATCAGTAGGGCAGAAGTAGATGAAGCAATGAAGAAGATCAAGATAGGAAAGGCCCCAGGAATTGATGGAGTGTATGGTGAAATGCTGAAATATGGGGATGAGATTATTGTGGAGTGGATATGGAAGTTATGTAGACTGGCTTGGGAAGAGGGAAGGTTCCAGAGGACTGGAAATCAGGTACAATTGTTTCTTTACATAAAGGAAAAGGGGAGAGAGTAGTATGTGGTAACCATAAAGGGATTTGTGTTCTTAGTGTGACTAGAAAAATATATGGTAAAATACTTATTGATAGGGTTAGGCATATAACAGAGGAGCTAGTTGGAGAAGAATTAGGGGAAAGAGTGCGTAGATCAGATATTTGTTCAAAGTTGTTTAGTGAAGAAGTATCTAGAGAAGAGAAGGAAAGTGTATGCTGCCTTCACGGACTTGGAGAGAGCATATGACAGAGTTGATGGGCAAGGTATGTGGAAGGTTTTATGAATATATGGAGTCGATGGGAAATTGCTGAGTGCTGTGAAGAGTATGTACGAGAGAGAGAGGGCTACGGTGCGGGTGGATGGTGAGCTGAGTGAGTTCTATGATCTAAATGTGGGACTCAAACAGGGATGTGTGATATCCCCATGGCTGTTTAATATATTCATGGATGGGGTTGTAAAGGAGGTGCAAGCTTGGGCAATGGATGTGGGGGTGGTTTTAATGAATGAGGGTGGGATGCGGAAGATTCCGGTGTTGCTGTTTGCTGATGATACAGTATTGTTGAGTGAAAATGAATGGGAATTGCAAGGTTTGGTGAATGAATTTGGGACAGTGTGTAAGAAGAGGAATCTGAAAGATAATGTAAACAAGAGTAAAGTTATGGTGTTTGAGAGGCATGAAATCACAGAATGCACGGTGAGGTTGGATGGTGAGGATATGGAGAATGTGAGTGCATTCAAGTACTTGGGTAGTGTGAAAAGTAAGGATGGAAGTTTTGGGGATGACGTACTTGAAAGGGTACAGCAGGGAAGGAAGGTTGTTGGTTCACTGAAAGCGATGATGTGAACTAGGGAGGTGAGAATGGAAGTTATGAAGTCACTGCATAATAGTATTGTGATCCCTACCCTGACGTATGGAAGCGAGGCGTGGACCTTGCTAGAGGGGAACAAGTCAAATGAGAGCAGTGGAAATGAGTTACCTGACAGGAGCATGTTGAGTGACATGGAGGGACAGGCTGATGAATGAAGAAGTGAAAGAACGTTGTGGGGTGGATGTGGATGTGATTGAATCAGGAGAAATATACGGAGGTGGTTTGAACACGTGGAGAGAATGGAGAATGAAAGACTGATTAAGAGGTATGTAGGTGAAGTGGAGGAAGGGAGAGGGAGGGGGAGACCGAGGATGAGGTGGAGGGATGGAGTTAAGAGTTATATGAGGGATGGGGGAGTGAGATGGGGAAAGGGCAGTCAAATGGCGGGTGACAGAGCGACTTGGAAGCGTTTTATCTGCGGCCACCCTTTGCGTGATTAGGGCGTCGGGCTATAGATAGATAGATAGATGTCTGTTAGATGTAAGTGATTAACTATTAGTTTACGAAAGAGCAACTAAAATTTCATATTAATCAGAGTAGTGTGTGCTCATTAAGGAAGACATAATACAACGACAACGTGATAAATTTAGGTAATAAAAAAAAAAAAAGATCTGTCAGAGAGTGCAATGTCCGGGCCCACCTATATTAGTCTAAGAGTCGAACATCTGACTTTGTCCTGTGATTTTGACTTTCGAATAATTCCTGTTATTATTATATATAAGAAAAAAAAAAATGCTTGCCAGACCCATAACCTTTCCACCAACTCTGGTCTAAATCGGATCAAAGCTGGGGTGACCATATCAGCTACAGAGCCTACAAACAACTTCACTATTATAGAAATTGTAAGGAACTGTATAGAACCGGGCTGCATAACATTATAGCTTGTCCACAACGAAACAAGATAAACATCCTCGTCTCATTAATTGTAGTTGGGCCTACTTGATTTGAATATAAGTCTGACTGATTATTTGTTGTGCTTGATTCTCAATATATTCCATGATTTATGGACATGTAATTTTTAAGTCGAACGATTAAATATTCATTTACTAAATAATCGATAATATACAGTATAAAGGAGAGTTGCGTATACTTCATTAGTACAGACATAAAAGAAACTGTATATGATAAAATTAGATTTGACTTAATCTGATGGCAGCAACGTATAAAATATTACATCCTACTGAGCCTTTATGCACCCCCCTGCTGTGGATCACATCCATCTTCCTCGCCCAGTTGGAACCTGGGACTGTTGATTATACCTTATTGCAAAAATTATACACATGATGATTATGTATACAGTGTTCACAGTAAAACAAAAAATTACGTACGGGACATCTCAAAAAATCTAATTAAACAGTAAAGGAGTATGACAAAGGCAACTTAAAGCAAGTAAGGCCAAGGCAAACATAGTCACGTAAGAAGGAAGTACCCTGGACACGTAAGTGAAGTCCTTCATGAATGCTGGAGTAATGGCAGACACCAACTCGAGTGGTCAGAAGTTATGTCATTGTGGTGGGTTTTGTCCCTCCATATCCTGCCCCGTACCCCGGCTGTACATACCAGTGCCCGGATGCACAAACGGCCTTAAGGCTACACACGGCCTTAAGTCGGGTAGTTTAAGGCCGTAGGTCGCTAAGGCCCATGCACGAAGCACTTACAGGAGGGTAAGCCTCGGTAAGGCCACCTCAGCCGCTGAGGCTGGGTCGGAGCAGCCTTACTGTATTGAGACCCGTAAATAAAGTAACTCCGATTTGATATTCTCTATAGCACAAACCGGACCAAACTTGTTATTGTTTATCTCGGTATGGAGTTGATGGTTGCCTGTAAACTAGATCGTGCTTTGAGAAGGGAATGAAGGTTTCCTGGATCCACTGAACCCCCATAACATAAATGATTACCATGCATTGAGACAATATCAACTCCCCAGGAGCAAATTTCTTCGTTTAACAGAACTTGAGCCTCATACTGGGAGTGTCACGCTACACTCCCATGCCATTCTTGCCTACACAACAATTTTTGGCAACCCATGGGAATTTTCAGAGTGTTGTTGGAGAGTGGTATTCATCAGTCAACAAGTATATCCAAAGTGATATCATGTGTGACAGATGCTTTATACAGGAAATGACAGAAAAATTAAGATGCCCAGTGCTTTGCTGAGAAGAACAGAGACTAGAGGGTTTCCACAGTATAAATAATTTTTCTAAAGTGCTTGGGTCCCCCATGAGAAGAGAGGGAAAGAACACATCCCCATTATCCCTGCTTGTAAAGGGCAACTAAGGAGGAGCCTTTTTGTTTTCAGTCCTTCATTCCTAACTGTCCTCTTCTGTCTTCTGTCCTACCCCCTTTTCTTGATGTTTGCATGTTTCTTATGGTCTTTATTTTCCCTCTACTTCTGCTTTGCCATGCAGCCATATTATGGGTTGGTGATAATTCTTCATTGTTAACTTCCTAAAGTGCTTGGAGCAATGGATTGAACCCTCATACCAATTAAGGCCCCAGATCACAAAGAACATGTATTTGTCAGTTGCAATGGGTTCCATTCACTGGATGTGCAAGTTGTGACAGCAACAAAATGACATTGAGCTGTAATTACAGATATCCTGGCAGCAATCACGCTGCCTATATCTGGGCTAATTCTAACCTCCACCAGAGATGTGAACCAAGGTGTCTATGGTGACAGTTTTCTGCTAGGTAACTGTGGTTGCTGATTACTTTGTGTAAAGTTAGACAATGGTTAGGTAAAACATGGCAAACAATAAGTTCCCGTTCATAATGCTATTTTGTTTCTTTACTCCTAAACCCTCCCATCTTACTAATGTTTTAAAGGTTGTGTGGGTGTAATGCTGGAGTGCTTTTCATTGCACCCGACATTGTTTTCAAGTAATTACTGGTACTTCACTTGCTTATCCTTGACTGTTCTGTTAATGTTACCGGCATTGGGTGAAAATAAGGTACTGTATAGAATGCCCAGGTATTCTACAGAATGTCTAGCATTCTTTGGCAAGGTATGAAATAAGCTTATTTCATTCTGACTTTATACATTTTACCTAGGGATTTTATTAGAATGCCTAGGTATTCTGTAGAATGTCTAGCATTTTTATGGCAAAGTATAATAAACAAAAAGGGGTTAGGCTGGGATAATCTAGGTTAAGTTTAAGTTAGGTTAGGCTAATTTAAAACAGCGCTGTTAGGCATTTACCTAAATTAACCTAACCTAACCCACCTATATCGAATTTGAACGAAGCCTAGACTATCCCAGCCTAACCTAACCGCAGTCTAAATTAGCCTAACATACTGAAATAACAGTTTTCACATTTGCCGGTTTGCTACAGTTTGGTCGTTTCTCACTTTGCCTAAAACAAACACGGTAATCTAAAGAATACCAGGGAAATGTGTACAGATGATTTTCTTAGATCTTGTCTTGAAATTTTAGCATTACATAGTTTACCTAGGCATTCTGTGTGACGGGTTTCCCACTTTGCCGGTAACAGAAACACTCGCTGTCGCCTCTCACCCCCAGCTGATTCATGAAGCTCTGTGATTGGCCCAGTGTTTCTGTGTTCTGCCGTCTGATTGGTCGGAAGAGTCTCAGCTGACGCACGAGATTTCCCCCAAAACATTCCCTACAGTTAAGGCCAGCCTTAGCTAAGGCCAATGCACTAAACTTAAGTCAGCCTTAAGACAAGGCAAGGGGTCGTCGTGCATGGGCCTTAGAGGCAGCCGTAGGGCCGCCTTTAATATTTCATTTAAGGCCAGCCTTAAGGCTGCCATCCGTCGGAGTTTTGTGCATCCCTGCCCAGAGCCTCCTGTCTTACTACCGCCCACACCCATCAATATAATCGGCATATATCCACGATACAGCATACGGTTTATTCTTGGAAGCACATGACTGGATATTGAACAGTGTTGTCATAATTTTCATCATGAGTTTTTTTTTTGTGTGTGTGTTTTTTCCATCTAAAGATGGGAAACTGCTGGGTTTCCAAAACAAGATAAAGAACACATGAAAGAGGGTGGCACTCATTTACATACCATTGAAGCTCTCAGATTCTTGGTTCCAACTCATAGTTGTGGTCCAACAGCATATAACATCATTTGCAGCTTACATGAAGCTGCAAAACAGTTTCAGTGCGATGAATATTAAACTGAATATGGGGTACGAAGCTCTCTATACACTATTCATCAAGCCATAACGATGTTTGTTAGTTCTCTAGCTTCATCATCTTTTATTCTCCGTTTTCTTGCATATTAACCTTTCCCATGTTCTATCAGGCCCCTTCCCAGGTTCAGAACTACCCATTGAGGTCATTTTCACCACGATATCTACATCGAAAGTATAAAAACAGCTGAGTTTTCTGCGCACACGCAAGTATAAAAATGTGCAAGTCATCTTGTGATGGTCCAAGCTTGCTGAGCTTGTTGGCCGGGTGGATAGGTGATGGATGGGTTTGGTGGACTGGTTGGTGGGTCGGCAGGGTGAATGGACAGGTAGATAGATCGGCAGTCTACCTCACTGTTATTTTTTTCTCTCTTTGAATTTATCTTCACCTTACTATGTGGCTGCACCCCATGCATTATTGATGCAATTTTAATAATTGAAGTATCCATCCATTGGCATAAAGCGGTGAAATAATAGTCTCCTTGTCTACTATGAAAGTCGCTGTTCCTGTTTTTCTTTTTTTCATTTCTGGTATTGCGATCAAAGGGTACTTCCTTATTTTGTCTCTTATGGTCCCTGTCACAGAACAGTTTTGATCATTCATGTGATATGAAGGGGAAATAATGTTAAAAGGGTGCCAAATAAAAGTTGTGAGGGAGTTGTCTGTTATCTTCAAGCATGGACAGAATATTCTTCAGAAGAAAAACGCCAGATTTGCCAAGCCTCTTCTTCAAGCCCTCATTTCCTTCTGAAGTTTGTTCTTGATACACTTGAAAATACGAAGGGTATTCACAGTGGCCTAGGGAAATATATGTGTCACAGCTGTTATAAAGTACAATTATTTTTATTGCATATTGAATTTTACAGTGTTACTGCCAACTTTGCCTTGAACATGCACTTCATACAATAAAAAAATAAGAAAAAGAACTTAATAGGCGGAGAATTATATACTGAATTTTTAAAGGCATTTTCACTCAGCAGAAGAGTTGTCACCTCCGTCTTAAGCCGTGTCACAGACCAGAAAGTCAGAATCTTGTATAAACTTGCATACTCGTTGGTACGTCTCCTCCTCATAACACAGTTGTGGAATGAAGCAAATTATAATGGGAAATTATATGCTTCGAATAGAAGTAGGGCATGTTAAATATAACATATCTTCCATGCTAGACAGAAGTGGGCTAAGACATGAACTCATTGTATACAAAATTACCATGTTCTCTTGCAATGTAACACAAAACGGTCAAATTACTTCAAGATCTGCAACTGTGGCCCGCTGTTGCAGGATGAATAGGGAAGGGAAAAAAGGGAATGACAAATTGTCCAAAAGTGTGACTAGCGTGAGAACTAAATTTAACTTTTTTCAGATGTGGTCCTGATATGCTAACATTTACTGGCTCCCGCAGTTAACTCTAGATAATCACTTCTTTGAATCACCTCATATTATCTTTGAAGTTACGTTGTCTCTCCGACTGTCTGTATGTATTTCTGTTAAAATTATCAGAGACGTCTTGGTGCTGATGACACACACTGCATTGGGTAGATGTGTAATGCCACAAATTTAGTATTCATGTATATGTTTAGTGGTACTGTAATTTCTAAGTTAGATAGAGTGTAATCTGAATACTAGTCTATAAGGCTCCTGTTCTAAGTAGTAGTTCATGTGTTAATGATCGATATAGGGACAACTTTATTTTTATATGTATATATCTCTGTATCTATGCATAGGCAGAGTAACTGGGAGTGTTGAGCTATGGGAGTTCGCCCATCTGGTGAGTAGCGAGTGGCAGATGTGGGCAATATCCTCTTACTTGTGGTGCGTCGTTGCCGGGCACCAAGTTTAAACCTTAAACAGAATAATAATGGGTATGCAATTCTTTCCGTATCATTGTTGTGAAATGCTTACTAATGAAGCTGCTAGACTCCAAATATGTGAAATTAATAGTCAGAAAAGGCAAAGATAATGTAATTTGTGAGGACCAAGTAGTTATGCTTGCCTTAGCCATCACTAGATGGCATAAGCTACCCCAAACTCAGGGCGGGATGGCAGTAAATTCAGTATTTAACTGTAGTAAGGATTGAATCCCAAATTTTCCCCAATTCAGTCAAAAGTCTTAACGTCATGTGTACTCTACTATATAAATAGTGAAGAGAATTAAAACCCACCATATCGCAAAAACACAGTCTCATTTGATCTAGCAGTAGCGTCCCTGTGTGCCCGATAAGTCACATTGGCTATCCAGACGTTGCGGGTAACAGACGTTGTTTCAGGTGAGCTGTACACATTCTTCCTTTCTCCCCCCCTTGCTTGTTTTAATTCTTGCTTGTCGTGAACAATATGAAGTAATGTCGTTAAAAGCTTAACGTAGAGATTGGCTATCCAGACGTTGTGGGTAACAGACGTTGTTTCAGTTCACAGACACAGTGACTTTGGGGCTTGCACGAGGCCATCATGTGAACTTGCCCATAGACTTGACGTACACACACGCTTACACTACCCACGAATAGATTTATAACTGAATGTAGTAGCAACTGAATTATGAATCAATCAGGTGAACCTTTTTTTTTTTTTTATAGTAGATAAGGTACAGAATTTTTAAAGTTAAGGTGATCATGTAACGGAAAAGCGATTTTTAACTCGTCAACCGTTTTTTTTTTTTCCTCTTCTTTTATTAATAGGTTAGGAATATTGGAAGTGTTGAAGTGAATTTAGTGGTTGTAAGAAAATGTAATTTCGAGTTGTTCCTCGAGGCTAAGCAAGCCCGAGTGATTATGAAATATTAGTGAAAGGTGTGATGAGTTTAGACTGGCCCGACATAATAGCACCTAAGTGAATGTTGTTGGTTCGAGGCTATGCCAGCCCGAAAAGACAGTTCATGTTATTGAATATCCCGGTCTTGAGGCTACAGACGAGCCCAAGAATAACGGATAATCGAGTATGTAATGTGATGAACTCAGGAGTCACTGTTAAATATTCAAATTGTTTCGCTTGGTAACAGTACTGTATTACTATCGCCCAAACTATTACTTAATTTACAACTCTTTTCATATTATTAAAGGTCATGCAATTCAAAAATGTCTGTTGTTTAACAAGTATAGAATTATTAAAGTAAAGTATATGCAATTTTGATATCCAACCAAGGAAATTTGTCCTCTCACGCATGACTCACTCCCCTTCCAGTTCAAGATTCCTCCGCTTTGGGAACGACTAACACACGTGGTACTAACTTATTCTCGACTCGGCCAAAAAAATACAAATGCTACCAAAAATATCCTTTAAGCAATTAACCTTTATCATTCAAAGTCAAAGTTACTCCCCCCCCCTTTGTTTTTCTTAGGTGAATACTTTATCAGTCATTGAGGGGAGACTAAGTTGAGTACCATTTGTATTATCAACGAGTAAGTTAAACAGAACCACAACGGTGGGAAATCCAATTTCTCATCGTTACACTGATGAACAACGGTGGGCTGAAAAATCCTACCGTTACACTGGTGGCAATAGCGGTGGGATTTTTTCATTCCCCAGTTAGTGGCGTTGGTGAGAAAGTGAAGGGAAGTGACTAGCAAAGAATAAATTATGTTATGTTTTTGTGTTCTGAGGGGGAGCTAGGATTCTGGGGGCCTCAGTGTGTATGGCCTATGTATATTCTTGATGGTTAACTATTTATATACAGTTCAGAACATCCTGGTAGTAAGCAGGTTCTAATAGTGTACTAGTTGGTATTACCCCTGGGGAGGGGGGGAAAGAATACTTCTCCAGTATCCCTGCTTGTCGTAAGAGGCGACTATAAGGGGCCTTTTTGTCTTCAGTCTGTCTCCTTACTGTCCTCTTCTGCTCTTCTGTCCTACCTCTCGTCTTGATATTTCCATGTTTCCTCCAAGCTTGGTGCTAAATCTTCACTTTTCCTTCCTTCCTTCCAGCTTAGAATACCCCAGCAGTATAGAGGTCCTGTTAGTGTAATACCTGGTATGTTGTCATGAAAATAAATACAAATTATAGCTAGTAAGGTTTAGGTAATTATGGTTCTCTAGACAAATATTACCCACTCAGAGACAAACATACACAACACATTATACACTGTCTTGGGCAATACTTCACCGACTTTGGGACGCCCCGAGGTATCGTCCTGGACAACGACGGAGAGTTTATGAGTGGAGAATTCAAGAAGCTCTGCCGGAGGAACCAGGTGGACTTGTTCTACGTCGCCCCTTATCATCCCCAGGGAAATTCCACCACCGAAAGGATGCATAGGACTATGAAAAGTATCCTAGCATCCCTCTGCAACGGGCACCCCTTGCGTTGGCCTCAGCTGCTCCAGTCATGTCAAACCGTCATAAATCAAGTGGTGCACTCGAGCACGGGACAACAGCCCTATTATGCCTTCTTCTCACGCCATCCCCCCTGCCTCATTGGTACCTCATTGCCTTCCATGGACACAGAGTAGGACGACCTAGCGATAACACACACCCTTATTAAGAGAACCCACCAAAAGATGACCAGACGATACCGGGATGTGGCCAACAGGCGGAGGAGAGCGCAGGTTGGGGTCAATAGCTTGGTGTGGGCGAAAAAAGAAACCATACAGCCGGGTACCTGTAGGAAACTGAATGCCAAATGGGACGGCCCGTATAATGTGATCGAAGTGTTGCTAGATGGAAGTGTTTATATCATTGAAAATGTATTTAGTGGCAAAAGAATACAAAGGGCTGCTGAAAAGGTAAAACCATATTATGGTACTGAGGAATGGCTCTTAGAACCGTTGCAACAGGAGCTCGCCCTGGAGCCCGAAGATGAGCGATTACCACCGCGAGTGAGGAATGCCCCTCGGGGGCTCATAGAGGAGTGTTAAACAGAAAAGTAGAGATAAGTGCATGAGACGAATGTTGTGAAACATAACTGCCTGAGATTGTGTTCCAGGTGGACTCATCCCCGAGGAGAAGGTGTAAAAAGAAAAAAAGAGAGAAAAATGTTCCGGTTGGAACCGGGAAGTGCCTTATTTCGAGGGGAATGATCAATCCCCTCACCTTACAGTTAGCATGGTTTGTGAGGTAGAGTCTTCAGGACAGAATGAGCCCTCACCTTCTTGTGGGCGGAATGCTGGAAACAAAAGAACCGAGTGAATGCGAATGCGAATGGAAGAGTGGAAGGAAGCGCCCCCGTGGTGATCTCACTCTCAAGAGACCCTATCAAACTCCAGTGAGTGACAAGCTATCCTCCAAAACCTGAGGCTGACTGGGGCATAAATTCCCTTATCACATCAAGTGTAAGGAGTGATCATACTTCCTAATGAAGTGAGTAAGCCACCTTCTGAGGTACGCATTAGGTGTTTAATGTGGACCGACAGGTGCCACCGATTGTGGGGAAAAAATGTTCCAATTCAAAGTGTTAATAGCAGTTATAGGAGTAACAACATTCCATCCATGCATATGTCATAGTTGATTGTCTTGGGTAAAATTTGTCTTCCGAACATGGGAGCCAAGTAATGCCACAAATTTAGTATTCATGTATATGTTTAGAGGTACTGTAATTTCTAAGTTAGATAGAGTGTAATCTGAATACTAGTCTATAAGGCTCCTGTTCTAAGAAGTAGTTCATGTGTTAATGATCGATATAGGGACAACTTAATTTTTTATGTATATATCTCTGTATCTATGCATAGGTAGAGTAACTGGGAGTGTTGAGCTATGGGAGTTCGCCCATCTGGTGAGTAGTGAGTGGCGGATGTGGGCAACATCCTCTTACTTGTGGTGCGTCGTTGCCGGGCGCCAAGTTTAAACCTTAAACAGAATAATAATGGGTATGCAATTCTTTCCGTATCACTGTTGTGAAATGCTTACTAATGAAGCTGCTAGACTCCAAATATGTGAAATTAATAGTCAGAAAAGGCAAAGATAATGTAATTTGTGAGGACCAAGTAGTTCTGCTTGCCTTAGCCGTCACTAGATGGCATAAGCTACCCCAAACTCAGGGCGGGATGGCAGTAAATTCAGTATTTAACTGTAGTAAGAATTGAATCCCAAATTTTCCCCAGTTCAATCAAAAGTCCTAACGTCATGTGTACTCTACTATATAAATAGTGAAGAGAATTAAAACCCACCATATCGCAAAAACACAGTCTCATTTGATCTAGCAGTAGCGTCCCTGTGTGCCCGATAAGCCACACTGGCTATCCAGACGTTGCGGGTAACAGACGTTGTTTCAGGTGAGCTGTACACATTCTTCCTTTCTCCTCTCCTTGCTTGTTTTAATTCTTGCTTGTCGTGAACAATATGAAGTAATGTTAAAAGCTTAACGTAGAGATTGGCTATCCAGACGTTGCGGATAACAGACGTTGTTTCAGTTCACAGACACAGTGACTTTGGGGCTTGCACGAGGCCATCATGTGAACTTGCCCATAAACTTGACGTACACACACGCTTACACTACCCACGAATAGATTTATAACTGAATGTAGTAGCAACTGAATTATGAATCAATCAGGTGAATCTTTTTTTTTTTTTTATAGTAGATAAGGTACAGAATTTTGAAAGTTAAGGTGATCATGTAATGGAAAAGCGATTTTTAACTCATCAACCGTTTTTTTTTTTTTTTCCTCTTCTTTTATTAATACGTTAGGAATATTGGGAGTGTTGAAGTGAATTTAGTGGTTGTAAGAAAATGTAATTTCGAGTTGTTCCTCGAGGCTAAGCAAGCCCGAGTGATTATGAAATATTAGTGAAAGGTGTGATGAGTTTAGACTGGCCTGACGTAATAGTACCTGAGTGAATGTTGTTGGTTCGAGGCTATGCCAGCCCGAAAAGACAGTTTATGTTATTGAATATCCCGGTCTTGAGGCTATTGACGAGCCCAAGAATAACTGATAATCGAGAATATAATGTGATGAACTCAGGAGTCACTGTTAAATATTCAAATTGTTTCGCTTGGTAACAGTACTGTATTACTATCGCCCAAACTGTTACTTAATTTACAACTCTTTTCATATTATTAAAGGTCATGCAATTCAAAAATGTCTGTTGTTTAACAAGTATAGAATTATTAAAGTAGAGTAAAGTATATGCAATTTTGATATCCAACCAAAGGAATTATGTCCTCTCACGCATGACTCACTCCCCTTCCAGTTCAAGATTCCTCCGCTTTGGGAACGACTAACACACGTGGTACTAACTTATTCTCGACTCGGCCAAAAAAAATACAAACGCTACCAAAAATATCCTTTAAGCAATTAACCTTTATCATTCAAAGTCGAAGTTACTCTCCCCCCCCCTTTGTTTTTCTTAGGTGAATACTTTATCAGTCACTGAGGGGAGACTAAGTTGAGTACCTTTTGTATTATCAACGAGTAAGTTAAACAGAACCACAACGGTGGGAAATCCAATTTCTCATCGTTACACTGATGAACAACGGTGGGATGAAAAATCCTACCGTTACAGATGGTTGGGTTAGTTGGTGTGTAGTGTCTCAGAGGACACAAATAGTTTATGGCGAAGCCTGTTCTTTCCAGAAGGAGTCGGTGGTAACCCTCTAAAGGGAGGCCACTTGGAGTATTGATCGCTAGGTACTGTGCCCACAGATGGGGCTAATGTTTTCTCTGGAGGGCAAGACTAATTCTGACCTTTCAAGTGTGCAGCCACAGCAAATGAACAAGCGCAAAAATAGGAGCTCTAGGAGATTCATGATCTAACTGAAAAGTGCACTTGGTGTTGGAGGGCAGTTATGTGTGGTGTGTTGTGAGAGGGTAGTATGGGATGTTGTTTACAGTGGCTTCCTTGATGTTGCTGGAGTCCATGGCAGTGAAGCATCTCGCGTCAGGAAATTATTATATGGATGAAGCCGCTAATAGAGGTGATGAGTCGTGCGAAACAGGCTCTATCTCCACAAGAGAATGGGGTGCTTTCAAAGCCAGTATTCCGGTAGATGTCACAACCACTGGGACAGACACATCCCTGCAATGTTTATAAAGCATATTATTCGTTAAATATCTACATTGTTGTATGAAACTGTGAATCATGGTAATGTCATACACCGAAATATAAATAATACAAATAGAACACGTATATATAACGTAGCGTGAATTGTTTATATTTATCATAAACTGAAATTAAAATATCATTGATGGCATGTGATGGCAACCTGCCATTTCAGTGGTCCTATATTATTTAATTTCTGCTACATTTAGTGCAAGTTAGGTTCTTAATACATACCGTAGTTTGTTCAGACTGTAAATTACGCCTATTAGGTATCTTGACTCATTCAGTCCCTATGTGGGCAGAAATTTAATGCTGAGTAAATGCTGGGACTCAACATTCTGCTTTTTTAGCAAATGTTACGTGTCCCGCTTTCAGAAAATTATTATTACATTAGATATAAGATGACCTTCTTTTATGAAACTATGATGAATTAGTAAAATTATGCATAATCCAAACCAAATGAAATTCCGAATTATTAATACGGAATCTGTTATACTCACTAACTGACATCTTTGATCGTCTATTCACCGTACCAAATGGTATGTTCGGAGTTTGTCTAAGACCTTAGTGTGTGATTAGCAGCCTCGGAGTGAGGTGCAGCTCTGTGTGTGTGTGTATATATATATATATATATATATATATATATATATATATATATATATATATATATATATATATATATATACACACACGTGACAACGTCCAGCTTCTAGCTCCAGTAAATCTGGTCACTTTAGTTTATGATAAATATAAACAATTCACGCTACGTTATGTATACGTGTTCTATTAGTATTATTTATATTACGGTATATGACATTACCACGATTCACAGTTTCACACAAGTGTAGATATTTAACAAAGAAAAATATGCTTTATAAACATCGCGGGGATGTGTCTGTCCCAATGGTTACATCTACCGGAATACTAGGCTTTTCAGAAGCACCCCATTAGTCCATCATGATGGGCAAATGGTTCTGCTGGAATGGATGGCCCTCTGGGGATGGATTAAATCCCTTAGTGAGGTCAGTCCACCCTACGACGGGTTGGCCACTATGGGGTGAAGCCGGAAACCAACTTTTAAAAATTGCTGCTGACAGAGAGGCAGACAAACTAGACTTTTCAGCGGGAAATTCTCGTATGTAATGAGTTATAAAAGACTTGACAAATGAGTGAGATTAAGTGCGAATATGCTAATGGGAACGAGTCTTATGGGAATTCCAGAACGAGATACTGAGTGCATTAGATTATTAATCTTTTGAATCAGGTGATGTATTCAATTGATTTCTTCTTGCTGCTTCCAGACGTCTTAATTCTTCACAGGGAAGAACTGCTGTAATGAAGGGGTCAGTGAATGCTTTGTCTAACGTCACAGATCAAAATGTCTCTCCTAAGTTTAATTGAAATATTTGAAGGTGGCAAGAATGAAGTAAAGAATATTTGATTAAAGACGTTATGAAATGAGATGTCGGTAACAGGGACACGAAAAAGTATTAGGATGAACCTGCTTGAAAACTGGTACAAAAAAGAAAAGAGATAGTTTTAACTGCATAATATTTCAAACAAACAATCCAACCCACTGAGCTGGGGTCGTCTCACAAACAGCTCCAGCAGGAGTTATGTTAAATGCATAAATTAACCCTGATCCGTAATAAGGATTCCCGACCTGGCAGTAAACTCGAGGCACTAATCAGTCTTTGGTGGGTGAGGGCTGGCAGCGATGACCAGGGCAGAGTAGAGAAGGCCAAGGCAAGAGGGACATGAGAAGGCAAGACAAGAGAGGCAGGGTAAGGTATGCCATGAGAAATCATTTGTTATTTAACACGAATTTCAGTAGCCGCAGAGGTCCACAAATACTTTTTACTCATGTTGAACAGCTTCCCCTATTCAGCAACGACCTTTCCTCCCACGGCTCTGCATCCTCTCTCACAAACACTGTTCCGTTGCCCCTGCTGGGTGGAGGTCAAATGTGATGCTTTTATTATGATGGAGTTGGTGTGTTCCGGAAGGCGAAATCACTGCAGAGAAAGGTCGTAGCAATACGTAACAGATCGAGAGATAAGTCGCTGTCCTGTAGGTTCTCTGGTTCTGATATTTCTGTCTATCTGTCTTTCTATAGCCAGACGTCATAATCCCAAAGGGGTGGATGTTTAACTCTGAGTTAGCTGTTTTACTTCATTTGGCACTAACACTCCACCAACCCACTTACATTAGGCTTGTCACTCAGTGTAAAGCCTCCTGAATAGGGAAAGGGAGTAACAAAAAGTGACAGGACGTAATTATGGGAGAAACAGGAAGAAAGGAGGACAGACACAGAAAATGAATGGTAAAGGTGAAGGAAGAAGTAGGCAGCATTACATCAAGTGAGTGGTGCTGCCTTTCTTCCTTCATCATTATTTTGTTGTGGCTGCCCTCTTCTTTTTCTGTTTTTCTTATGTGTCCTGTCACGTTTTATCATTCTTCTTTCCGTGTTCAGGTGTCTTTACATTGAGGGACAACCTAACGGTTCCTTGTAAACCAGGATACCATTGATAGCGCTGGGCTGGATGGTTACCATACAGCCAACCTGCATACGTGTTCCCTGTGTTTCAACAAGTGGGTTTGTGGAAGGTCAGTGACCCTCCCCGTAATAGAACTAACTCGAAGTCAAACGCTAGTGCCACATCAACGCCACCGCTCATTAAATTGGCCCTTTGGTACTTTGTGGAGGGGTGGCTCCGTTGTGTTGTAAAACAGTTATATGGCAGTATGAATAAAGGAAAAGAGACATCGTACAACAATGGTGAATGGAGATTACTTCTGATCTGTTTATTACGAAAGGACTGGCCACATATGAGTAGCAAACAGCAACTTTTAATCGTATAATCAGTGTCCATACCCAAACTAAATGCTCAAATGCAGTCTTTCTTCCTAAAGAATTCTCTCTTGCTTTAGTACCACTGCCTGCCCCGGTCTTACTCCCTCTGCTAGACTCGCCCTGTCTTATATCTTCTGCCTTCCGTTCCCTTGCATCTTCTGCCATGCTCCATCTGCTTTACTCTCTTTGACTTACACTATCTTCCTTCCTCTGTCTTACTCCTCCTTCCTTTGCCTTACTCCTATTGCTCTACATCCTCTGTCGTTCCCTCCCTTACTCCTCTTGTTTCTTCCTTCATTACACCTTCTGTCTATCACACTCTACCTTATTCTGTCGTCCTCCCACTGCCTTACTTCCTCTGCATTATGCCGCTGTGCTTCTGCGTTACTCTCACTGACCTACACTCTGCCTCCTCCTGCCATACTCAGCTTACCTTACGCCATCTGCCTTACTTCCTCTGCTATATTTTCTTTCCCTCCTCCTGCCTTACCACTTATGCCTAACTTCCCCGGGCCTTTTTTTCTACCTCCAATGCCTTACACCCCCTGCATTTCATTCTGCCTGGCTCATTCTGCCTAGATCATTATGCCTTCCTTTGCCATACTATGATCTTCACCATGTGGCGCAGACCATATTACGGTATATTTATTTAGTTTCTTTGTTCACCTCTCCTCTTTCATCCAAAACCCTATCAAAAGTTGTTATCCCTTTATATGTTCACCAGTTCATTTTAAGCCATGCGCACTAAGTTTTTTTTGGTTAAAATACAAGCATATACCTCATTGTGTGTATATATATATATATATACCTAGGCTGCTTCCCCCGAGGAAAGGGAGGTAGCCGAGACAGGACGACACACTCCCCGTTACTCATCCATTCAAACACATTCATTCGCATCTTAGCCCCAAAGGGGAGAAGGAACAGATCCTCACCGCATCACACCGCACAGGGGTCAACTGCGCAGTGCAATCAGTGACATCCGCAGCAGAGCCCGACAGCAGAGCTGGTTTACCCCTGCCACATCATAATAGACCCATCCCCTTACCCGCACCTGACCTGATTAGCTGATCATACCAAATATATATACTGTGTATATATATATATATATATATATATATATATATATATATATATATATATATATATATATATATATATATAGTCATTAGAAGACTAATCCGTAGAGTTCAAAGTCTTCTGAGAAGAGATTTGAGTGCTAGTGTTTTCAGTTTATTGTCGTTGCGACCATCAACCGATCCGTTGAGAATATTGACATTCCTGATTTCTTCTGCTGTACATTCTTTATATTATTCTGATTTTCTCTGTTGTACTCCCTTTGCCTACGCCTATTGCCTTCCTCCGTCTGTCTTGCTCCTTCTTCTTCTGTCTGCTTCGCAGTGCCTTTTGCCTTTTTCCCTACTACCTCTCTGCCTTTCTCTTCTTCCCTCCCTTTGCATCCTTCTACCTTAATCCATCTACTTCCATCTGGCTCCTTCTCCTCTCACTAACACAGTTCCTGTGTCAGTTCATTGCAACCTACCAACCCTGTTTCATCCTGCCCGTCTGCTTGCCTCACCGTCTTCCTACATGTTTAACCTTTCGGTCAGTATCACCTGACTGTCTCAGTTCTTGTACTGCATTCATCAGTTTCTCCCGAGCCTCTCCATCTTCCTGGCCTTCCTTGAATCTTTGAACCACCCTGCCAACTCACGACTCTCATCCTTCCTTATTATGCCTCCACAGAGTAGTAGAGATCAAATGTATACGCCCGTATTTTTTCTTTCTTGCAAACACTACTAGTATTCAGTTTGGTGCTATTCCTTCATTTCTTCACCAGATCACTTCAAACTTGATACAACAGTTCATTGAGTAAATACCCTCACACAACTTTTTTTTTTGTTTTTAATTATTTATGAAAGTGTTCAAAGGTTTTATCGAGTCAAAGATCAAAACATACAAGTACATTGTTTATCTTTTTTATGTACCTGTTTGGTTTTTGACCTTCATGGTAGTTTATACAGAATTATGCCAGGGTTCTTTAGCTGCATGCAAACTGTTCAGCGATCCCTTGGGAATGTTGGCAATCTTAATTCCTTCTGCGTCCACTCTCCTTTGTGCTGTCCATATTTACGGTGTGAATCTGTCAGTTTCTGTTTCATCTTCCTCATTACGATCAAGTGTTTTATATGTTTTTCTTGCTAAAATTGTTCCTCTTGAAACACCCCCAGAAATGAGGAGCGTGTTTATATATATGAAGTGGCAGTCTTCAATCGATCTGAGATGCTTCGTACAACTTAGGACCATATTGAAACATGGCGTACCTTTAAGCGTTTTACCCTGGCAGAAACTGATGAACGTATTGGAGAATGGCTGAGATGAAAGAGAGGATTTGTCTCCCAAGGGACGCTGGTTGAAATTGATGAGACTCTTTCTACCAGGCTTCTCTCTCTCTTGGAAAGCATTTCGCTGAGAAGGGACACAGAGAGATGCGTCAGGGAAATCGCTGGTTGGATCCTAGACTAGAGCGGAGAAAAGACTAATGATTTGAGTTTCGCGACAAAAGACATTTTTTATCACACACACACACACACACAATTGCCGTGACACCATTTTAAGATTGATACAGCGACGAATGTTTTCAATATAGACGGTAGATATCAACAATGAACTGGTGACATTTGATGGTATGTGGCACCCTGGAGGAGTGTGGGGCCTCAGGGAACGGGATATCATGCTTATAACCTAAGTCTTGTTCTTGTAATGGAATTTCTGCGTCAACGGGATGATTATATTCAGCACGAGAGTAGCGGATGGTAAAAGGGTTGATAAAGGCTATGTATATATTTTTTTCCTCCTAGAAAAAGTTCACTCTAATTTTACCAGAGAAATCTGTGCACCATAAAGGCACTGTTGCTGCCACTCAGCATCTACATCCAATTGTCAGAGTCTTTCATGTTTTAAGTTTTTGTCTTCCATAAGGACTTCTCCCCTTTGTTCTTTTTTCAAGTCCTCTTCGCGCCTTTCCCTTTCAGTCCTTCCTTTTCCCACTTTCATACATTTCTTTCTCCTTTCTTAATGGATTTCGAATCCTTTTTGTTCCTCCGAATAATTTTGTTTCGTATATTCTCTTGTCATATCACTTTATTTTCATTCATCTCTCTCTCTCTCTCTCTCTCTCTCTCTCTCTCTCTCTCTCTCTCTCTCTCAGTATGTTTACTGCTTTTTTTTTTTAAGCTAATTCTTCCCATATCTTCCATAAGCTATAGCTCAGTTTCTTTCATATTTTCTTACATTGATCAGGCGACACCTGCTCCTTGCCACTTCTTTCAGCTGAATAAGACAGTCATACGTTAATCGGAATAAAAGAGCAATGAAAGTGTTAATGACTGAGATGATTGGAACGATGTGTGGGGAAAACAATGGACACTCGTATACAACAGAAACTCACTGAGAAACAACGGTTAGAATGGAATTACAAGTTTGTGTCTAGTTGGTTGTGGGAACAATCTGGCCGCACTATGGGGTGGTACTACGACTCTGCGGCCAGGTTGTGTTAGGAAATATTCTGCCACCGTATTCCCTGCGTGTCGTAAAAGGCAACTAAACGGGGAGGGGTGAGGGGACAAGGGACCCCCTCCTCTGTTTTGTTTTGTTTTTTCTAGTTCCTACAATGAGACAGGGCAAAGAAAGGGATGGGGGATTGAGTTATCCCCGTACCTCGAAGATTGGGTCTATGAATGTGCGTGGATGTAGTACGATTGAGGCTAAAACGGAGGAGATTGGGAGAATATTTGTGAAAAGAAAGTTGGATGTGTTAGTTTTGAGTGAAGCAAAGTTGAAAGGGAAAGGTGAGTCTATGTTTGGAAGTGTGAATGGAAGGATGTCAGGTGTTGATAGAAGGGCGAGGGAAGGTGTGGCCTTGTTAGTGTGCCCGAAAGTGCAGCAGTGTGTGACTGAATGGATGGAGGTGTCATTTGAACGTGAATCGTGGGTATTTGTGAGCGCATATGGGCCTGGTAGCGAAAGGGAGGCAGAAGAGACGGAGTATTTCTGGAATGATGTTGATGAGCGTCTGCAGAGTTTTGAAGGAAGTATGAATGTGGTAATGATGGGAGATCTGAATGCTAGAGTGAGAAATGTTGCAGTTGAAGGTGTAATTGGTATGCCTGGTGTGCCTGGAAGAAATGAAAATGGGGAACGAATGATACGGATGTGTGTTGAGAGGAAGATCGCGATTGGAAATACCTTGTTTGAGAAGAAATATATTTATAAGCATACATGGGTGAGACAGGAGGGTGGAAGGGTTGTTGATAGAACATTGGTGGGCCATGTGGTGGTGTCCAGGAATGTAATAGGAAGGCTGTTGGATGTGAGAGTTTTGAAAGGGGAAGGCGGAGGTATGTCTGACCACTACCTGGTGGAGGGAATGTTAAGAGTAGGTAAGAGCTGGGTGAGAGCTAGGAGAGTTAGGTGTGGTAGGGAGGTATTGAAAATGAGTGAGTTGGATAAAAGAGAGAAAATGATAGAGTATCAGGAGAAGTTGAAAGATGAGTGGAACACAGTGAAAGATTAGGAAAATGGCAGTGTGGAGGAGGAATGGTAGTTGTTTAATAGTGCTGTGGTGGGGCATGCCGAAGAGGTTTGTGGTGTGAGACGAGTGAGTGGAAAGGGGAAGTAAAATGTGGTGCGAGGAAGTAAGTATGGCTGTGGCTGAGAAGAGACATGCATATGAAGTGTGGCTGCAGAGGAAGGATGAGGTGTCATGTGAGAGATATAAGGAAAAGAGGAATAGGACAAGAAGGACTGTGTGTGATGCTAAAGTGGCAGCAGATGAAAGATGAGGTAGGCTGTTGAATGATAATTTTCGACAGAATAAGAAAATGTTTTGGAAGGAGGTCAAAAGGGTGTGAAAGGGAAAGTCTGAGAAGGAAGAGCTAGTAAAAGCAGAGGATGGAAAGATGTTAACTGAGATACATGCAGTAAGGAAAAGATAGGCAGAGTATTTTGAAAGATTGCTAAATGTAGAGGAGGAAAGGGAGGCTGAGACTGTGACAGATGGAAGGGTGCAAGGAATAAGTGCACTGGGAGAGCTGAATGATCTTTGATCACGATGGAGGAAGTGCAGGAGGCAGTAAAGGAGATAAAAAACAAAGAAAGCTGCAGGTATGGATGGGTGTGCTGTGGAATGCCTGAAAGGTGGTGAAGTGACTATTGTTGAATGGTTAGTAAGATTGCTGAATGTGTGTTTTGTGAGTTGTGGTGCCAGTTGACTGGGCAAGAGCTTGTGTGGTTCCGTTGTATAAAGGTAAGGGTAATAAGTATGAGTGTACTAGTTTTAGGGATATAAGTCTGTTGAGTGTTATAAGTGTGGTGTATGGTAGAGTGTTAATTAAGAGAGTTAGAGAGGGTACAGAGGGAGTAACTGATGATGAACAGTGTGGCTGTAGGAGAGGGAGGGGATGCGTGGATCAGGTGTTTGCTGTGAGACAGGTGTGTGTAAAGTATTTAGTGAAAGGCATGGATGTGTTTTGGGCATTCATGGATTTGGGGAAAGCGTATGGAAGAACTGATAGGGAGGCTTTGTGTACTGTTTTGAGATTGTATGGGCCTGGTGGTAGGCTGCTAAAAGGAATGAAAAGTTTTTATGTAAATAGTAGAGCATGTGTAAGAGTGGGAAATACTGTGAGTGACTGGTTTCCCGTCAGAGTGTGGCTGCGGCAGGGACGCATGATGTAGCCTTGGTTGTTTAATATTTATAAGGATGGTGTTGTAAGCGAGGTGAATGTAAGAGTGTTAGGTGGAGGTCAGAGTCTGGTGAATGTTGATGGTAGAGAGTGGAATCTGAAGCAGCTGATGTTTGCAGATGATACTGCACTGGTGGCTGATTCAGAGGAGAGATGGAGACAGTTGGTAGAGAAGTTTGGAAGCGTGTGTGAAAGATGGACACTGAGAGTAAATGAGAATAAGAATAAAGTGATGAGGTGTACGAGGTTGGTAGATGGTAGGAGGATGAATATAGTTTTGAATGGTGAGTTGCTTGAGGAGGTAGAGTGTTTTAAGTATTTAGGGTCGCATGTTGCTGTGGACGGAAAAATAGATGTACAAATGAAGTTTAGAATGAATGAAGTAGGAAAGGTTCTGGGAGGAATGAAGAAAGTGTACAGATGTCGTTCGCTTACAATGGATGTAAAGAGAAGGCTGTATGAGGGTGTAGTGGTACCGACTGCTTTATATGGAGCTGAAACATGGAATATGGGTGTAGCAGAGAGGAAACTTTTGAATGTAATGAGATGAGGTGTCTGAAGAATATGAATGGAGTGACGCGTATGCATAGAGTGAGGAATGATGAAGTGCGAAGAACTGGAGTTATGCGGGAGATAGCTGATCGAGTTGAGCACAAAGTGTTGCGATGGTTTGGGCATATGGATGATGAGTGATTGGTGAAAAAGATAACTGGATCGGATGTGAGAGATGTAAGGTTGAGAGGGAGACCATGAATAAGGTGGATGGAGAGTGTGAAGAGAGTGTTGGATGTGAGAGGGATGTCTGTTGAGCAAGGAAGAGTGGCTGCGCATAATAGGAATGGTTGGAGTGAAACTGTGAATGAGAATATGATGACAAGGCCCCGAAAGTATATTCTCCCGCATTTAGTCGGATCAGCTGATCACATGATGTGGACGGGGTAAATCAGCTCTGCTGTCGGACCCTGCTACGGATGTCGCCAATTGCACTGTGCAGTTGACTCTTGTGCGTTGTGGTGCAGTGAGGATCTCTCCCTTCTTCCCTTGGGGCTAAGATACGAATAAATGTGTTTGTTTGGATGAGTAAGTTGGGAGTGTGTCGTCCTGTCTCGGCTACCTCCTTTTCTTTGAGGGAAGCAGCCTAGGTATATAGATAGATAGAATATAGTAGGCCCTACAAGTAAATAGTGGGTAAAAAATAATATGAATAGCAGACTTCACGTGAGGGTTAGAAGCGAGAATATATGACAAAGAACTGTTAGCAATACACTGACGGTAGGAATGTGATGCTCTTTCACTGATCTGTATCGCCTAGTATTAGCTCGAATAAAAACGCCCTGACATATAAATTAAAGGCATCATCAAAACAGCTTTTACTCGTTTGGTTGCTGAAAGTTTTCTCATTTGATCCATGTCTATTGTTGTTATCTAAACCACCTGAGCTCGTCCTCGTCCACGAAAAAAAAAAAAAAAAGCTAAACAACCAGCAAGTAATGAACAGCTGGACAAACGAGTGAGAGAAAATACAAATATAATAACAGATTTGAATCTAGTGAGAGTTCCAGAATATGACAGTGAGTGATTAGACCATTAACCCACAAAATCAAGTTGTATAATCTTAAGATAGTTTGGCTATGTGGAAAGGATGGAGAACGAGAAGCTGAATATAACAGTGTATGTGAGTGAGGTGGAGGGAAGGAGAAGGGGGACGACCGAGGATGAAATGGAAGGATGGGGTGCAGAGTTACATGAGAGAGGAGGGCGTGAGTTGGAAAGAGGGCATTCAAATGGCAGAGGGCAGGGTGACATGGAGATTTTTGTGACCATGTTTAACGGGAGTAAAGTGATGGTCTTTGAGAGAGGTGAAGTCAGTGAATGTACAGCGAGGTTGGATGGTGAGGAATTGGAAAATGTGAGTACGTTTAAGTACTTGGGTAGTGTGATGAGTAAGGATGGAGGTTTGGAGGGTGAAGTGCTTGAAAGGGTACAGCAGGGAAGAAAGGTTGCTGGTTCTTTGAAAGCAGTGATAAGAAACAGGGAAGTGAGCATGGAAGTGAAAAAGTTACTTCATGACAGTATTGTGATACCAACTCTAACGTACGGAAGTGAAGCTTGGACGTTGTTGGAAGGACACAAGTCAAGAGTGAGAGCAGTGGAAATGAGTTATTTAAGAGGAGCCTGTGGAGTCACATGGAGAGACAGGCTGACGAATGAGGATATAAAGGAGCGTTGTGGTGTTGATGTGGATGTGATAGGAAGCGTTATGAGGAACACACTGAGGTGGTTTGGCCATGTGGAGAGGATGGAGGGTGAAAGACTGACGAAGAGAGTGTATGTGAGTGAGGTGGAGGGGGAAAGAGGGAGGGGGAGGCCGAGGATGAGATGGAGGGATGGGGTTGAGAGGTATATGAGAGAGGGGGGTGTGAGTTGGGAGCAGGGCAGTGAAATGGCGGGGGACAGGGCGACTTGGAGGCGATTTGTTTGTGGCCACCCCAAACGGGATTGAGGCGTCTGGCAATAGATAGATAGATAGTTTAACGGGATTATGGCACCTTGCTATAGACAGACAAACAGATTATTTTTGTTACTCACGGCGATTCTGTTCCTCTTATGGGAAACATTTTGTAGTGAATGAGTTGTACCATCTTCAACAATATAGTTCGTGAAGCTGATCTGCACGAAATAAAATAATCTGGAGTTAGGAAGAAAGAACAAAAGAATACCTTAACTGAGAATCCAGATTAAAGATGTACTCGACAGCATAGCAGTGAATATATGAGTTGTGATGAATCAGTGAGTAAGATTGTAATGAAACAAGTAAGAACGTATTGTAGACAGATGTGGTAGAACAGACCCCATTATGAGACTACGGTAAAGTTTACCCAAATGGAGCTACTTTCTTCCGAATACAGGATACTTAGCGAGTGACAAATTGACAGGCCCGCTCCTAAACATGCTCTCCAACCTACAAACATTAGCAGATGTAATATGATAATGTAGAACTAAAGGAAGAATACGGTCATTCCATCTCATCATCTTCTTGGTCATGGTGACTCCCTTCAACCACTCTCTTTGCTGCTCAGTTGCATCTCTTTCTTTTCATCACAATGTCAATAATTTCATATTTTTTGGTATCTGTTGTATCCCCTCTGATTACCATGGGCGCGAGACACCTGCCAAGCAATTTATTCTCAAACATTTTCTGTCAACTTCCTTGTTGCCAGAGATACCTTCAGTCGTTCATGTATGTAGCTATACTCAGTTATTATTTTTTTTTTCGAGGCAAAGATGCACTTGACAGGTTGGTGATGATTGGCTGAATGCGCCATATATATGAGAAAGAAGTTTGAGTTAGTAAATAAATTTCAATTCACACTACCTAGTATTTAATTTGAAATACAATGATGTTATTCGGACATGTTGCAGTCAGCCAGTCGTCACCAACCTGTCAGGAGCATCTTCGCCTCGATAAAAGAAAAAAAAAATGAGTATAGTCATCTCCGGATATCATTTTCGTATGCCTATGATATCCAGTCGATTAATTGGAATGACTTCAGGCACTTTCAAATGAACGGTTCATGGTTTTCAGAGGACAATTTTCTTCCAGATCTCCAGGTTCCTTTGCACTGAATAATGAGCAGGGAGAAGAGTGAAAGGGGAGGGTTAATGAGAGAGAGAGAGAGAGAGAGAGAGAGAACAATTAGCAGATCTAACACTGGTTATGTAAAGGGCACATGGTGAAAGATGTATCTGGAGTGTGTAAGTAGACAGTGCCAGTGTTTCCAATAAGTCAGTATGATAAACCTCATAATTGGTTAAAATTAGATTTGTTGCATTTCAAGATGAGATACAGGAAAATTGGTTTGAGAATTTATTAGTGGGCAAACTAGGATACTAACCACTTCAGCAGGTACAAGTTCATTCGGCCTTGCCAGGTCGCGCGAGAACGTATCCGTAATATCTTCAGTCACATGTACTGTACATCTGATCTCAGACACACCCAACTTGTAAATTCGAAGTCTCGCCTAAATCTAAATGAATTTTTGGTGGCAAGTAAGAAAATATATTTTAATGGGTCGTCTGACTGACGTGTGCAGGCGAAGAGATGAAACCAAATGATGGATGGCCATAAATTTGACCGTGGCAAAGGCAAAACAATATCAAAAATATGTATATATATTTTTTACTTTTAGATGTTTACAGTACCTTTCACATCTTGTCCTTAGGTTAGCTTAACCTCATTATTAAGATGACATCTGTTTTTTTGGGTGACTGTTGTGACTTGTAGACGACTTTAATCAACACATGAACGGCGTCCTGTATTGAACCAGTAATGGAGATTCATCGACACTAAAAGTCACTATTAAAGATTATAAAATCGCGTGGAAATAACAAGGATACCAACAACCTTAACCCATCTCTGACTACATCTCATAGGATATGTACCCTTCCTACATCACCACAAGAGGGTCATTCCCAACTGGGTGCGTCGGCCTGCTATATGAGCAGGCTGACCAAACTTCTCGTCCAGGTGATGGTAATTTGATGTAAACATAATGTTAAATTTGATGAAATGCTGCTATATTCTTATTTACTTTCTATGTTTAAATATTTCTTTAAGGGAGCATAACCTTTGTTATATAAAACTATATAAAACAGTTTATATGGTCATATTTTTGACTGTGCATAATGTTTATCGGTCGTATTTCAGAATATTGGTATATTATCCAAGCATTCCAGGTATACGTTGAAGCAGGATAATTAAATTAATCATGAAAATTCATTATGAGAGGTGTCTGCAAATTAAACCGTTACTGAAAGAAGAAAGAATATTATCACGGTACGGATTCCAAGTCCAAACCACCTTCTATTGCACATGTAGCCAATTACCAAGGGGATGATTTTCATTCTAATACACTACAAGTATACGAAGAAAATGATGAGAACTGTTCACCTGTTTATAGCATATAAAAAGATTCAAAAGTATCATCATCATAATCATCATCATCCAGACCTCCTTTCCTACCCTAGGGCAGGGTGAGGAGTAGCAATGTCCATCCAGCCCAAATGTCCCCAATCCAATAGGCCATGCTTCCATTCACTCATCATTCAAACCCCCGCTCCTGGCTCCATCGGATACGCCAAAAACACTCATGACGTTTTGTAGCTTCACATAAACGTATCCAATAGAGTCAATCCGGACGCTGCCATGTTAGAAAGGAGTGCCATATCACCGATCATGCACTTCTCCTCACAACATTCATCCAGCCAGCTCGATCTCTTGTCAGTTCCCTAGCCTCACCGACTTCCAAACCTCTTTTCCTTACACACTCATCCACCATATCTCTCCACCTTCTCCGTGGCCTACCTCGCCTCCTCCCTCCTTCAAATTCGCTCAGATATATCGTTTTCATCACTCTATTGTTATCCATTCTGTCCACATGACCATACCATCTCAGTACACTCTCTTCGATTCTGGTGTCCACCAACTTCCTCACTCCACATCTTTCACGAATCACATTATTTCGTATCCTATCCCCCCTCTGTACTCCATATACATTCCTCAGCAGTCCCATCTCCACTGCTCTTACTCTTGACTTTTCATTTTCATGCCACGCTTGTCTCACATACATATGTCAAAGTTGGCATTAACACTCGTTCATGGAAGCCTCGTGCAGCTGCAACACTCAAGCCTCTGTTTCATATCAAAGCTTTCATTGCATCAGCTACTTTTCTTCCTTGTATCACTCTGCCTTCAATTCTTTTGCACATTTTCCTCTCTTTTCTGTCACTGTACCTAGGTATTTGAACTCTCTCACCAATTCCAGTCTCTCTCCATTCACTGTAACATCGCACTGGGAGTCACCTACTCTCTCAATACCTATCACTTTACTCTTTTCTACATTACTCAAGGCATGACGCTTACAGGCATCAGCAAAACTCTGCACTAGCCTACCACGTTCCTTTCTGGTATTTGCAAGCAGTACTGCATCATCAGCATACAACAATTTGAAATATTCTATCCATCACCATTCATTACCAGCGTCATCCCTCTCTCCATTACTCACGTTTTTACTCCTCTCATCACTCCATCCATATATATATTGAACAACCATGGGGACATCACACAACCTTGTTGCACGGCCACACCGATCGAGAACCATTCACAGCCTGTAGTTGAATATGCGTTCAGCATCACTGAGATTCCGCTGCGAGTATAGCTTTATCATCCACGTCCACAAGGAAAAAGCATCATTGCTTACAAGGAAGTACGGCATCGGTTGATCATTGCCAAGTAGTTCATCTGGGTCAGGAATGCCAAGCATGCTATCTTCAAGCTCCTGTCTTATGCCAAGGTTGAAGACAGCACAGTCCGACGTTGCTCCATTGGCACCCACGTCTGCCATCATGAACTTGTAGTCAGCATTTACAATCCCAAGCAGTATGACGGAGAAGAAGCCCTTGTAGTTGTAGTACTCACTACCAGAGTTCTTTGGTGCCTTGATGCTGATGTGCTTCCCGTCAATGGCACCCACAGCGTGATGGAAGTTCCAACGGGCACCAAAGCGTTCATTGACCTCACGCCACCCGTCTTCTGTTTTGGGGAGGGATACCAGTTCACCGTATTCCTCGATGATGTCGTTGCAGACTTCAGGCACAAACAGTTATATGGTGTTGTGTGGTACCTGGAAACTGTAGGCCAGTCCCTGGTAGCTGCTGTCACCACTTGCTAGAAACCGCAGGGTGATTGCAAGTTTCATACCAGGTGGCAGTGCCTTTCGGAAATTGGTGTCCTTCTTGGTAAGCCTTGGGGTCAACTGCTGCAACAGCTCGTAGAACATGCAAGGCTTCATCCTCATGTAGTTAGTGAAGTCTCCTTGGGACTCCCTCTCCAACTCAGCCATGAGTGTATGGTAATTCCCTTGCTGAATACGCCGATTGATCCATGAGCTTACCCAGCACCTTCTTTTCCTTCTCTGCATTCTCTGTCGGTGTAATGCCAGTAGTAGGAACGCACTCATATCCTCAACTCGTTGTGCCTCAGCACGTAGCAACTGCAGGGCAGCATGCGGTGAGAGTGACAGTGTCATCTTCTTGTGAGGAGAGCTCATAGAAACAGGTTGCAGTGTCAGATGTCGCTGTCTTAAATATGGTACATCCTAGCCGCTGACCACAGTGGTTGTGGTCTGCGGTCAGGCGGCGTCTGGTGGCAGTCCATTGCCGTCTTGTTGTGGCCCATTCCTATTGATCGGAAGCCATCTAGCCAGCGCTTGGCCCTCCACTGGACGGCAACCGGTGGGCTACTGGTGGTCGACTGGATGGCGATCGGTGGGCTACTGTTGGTCGACTGGACGGCGACCGGCTGCAGGCTATTCGCTACATGAGGTCGCGGTCTACACTGCGACAGAACATGGACCGGCCGCCGTTTGTCAGAGGCCTGCCAATGACCGGCCGGCTACCCGTCGGTGTCTTGATCTGTATGTACCCGGCCATAGTCGCCGTTCGCCCGCCCACTGGACGGACGCTGGATGGACACTGGACGACCACCAGTAGCCAATCACTGGCAGGACTGCTCGGAGACCTCCGTGGTCGGGGACTGGTTTCGCGATTTTCAGGTTTGCGACAAATCGTACCTGCAGTGTGACTGGGGCCTTAAATGCCTGTTAACTCTTACTCATGCTTCACTTCCATCATAAAAACTCTTGACGGCACCTAGCAGCTTACCATCTACACTGTACATGCGCAAAACTTTCCACAATCCTACTTTGTCCCCTTTGTTGTATGCTTTTTCCAGATCCATGAATGCCATAAACACCTTATGGTGTTATGATTTCAAAAGTACTGATGGATAAATAAAAAAGCTCTTATTGTTACAGTCCCATCCATCAGTCCAAAATGAGTGTATATACTCCTACAGCTATTCATTTAGCCTACATAGGAGTTGAACCATCTTAGCATGTTCTTTCAGGGATTTGACATAATGAATGAATCACTATCCTTGATCCCTTCCCTAACAACCACATAACAAGAGGAGCTGGAAAAAAATATCTATCTATCTATCTGTCTATCTATCTATCTATATACTTGTATATATATATTAGCATAAACAGCAGAAGATTTTTCAACATGCTGAAAACAGCTGCCGGATACGATGTGATTATGACATGTCTATACTGAGTTCGTCTTATCGATATTTATAATCCTAAAGCTGAAAATTTTTGGCGAAACAATGCAAAACTTATCATAATGCTATATCGCGTCACCCTGTTTGGGAGGTGCATCCTCCGTGTTTAATATATTACCTTTGAGCGCATTTAAAGTGCTTTAAAGCTAATATCTGGTCTTCAGAGAATTCATCCACCTACTGGTGTAGCTTCCTTCCTCTGTGCTTTTACTCAGTGGGAAGCATTAAAATCACTCCCCTACATTCCACCGACTGGCCTACGCAACCAACGGGGGATGGTACCCGTGACGCCATGTAACTTGGCGCCTTTCGCAATTATTTGTCTGAAGGAGACGCCAAGCCTCTCACCATCAAGGGCCGCCACCGCAGCTACTCATCTAATTCCCACAAAGAGAGAGAGAGAGAGAGAGAGAGAGAGAGAGAGAGAGAGGGGGGGGGGGACAGCCAATTTCAGAGTTTTATAATCACCTATATAATACAGCACCAGACTGAAAAGATTATTTATTTCTGCAATCCTCCTGAACTTGGCCAAATACAATGATGTACAGTATATGCACAGCATCATATGTGTAATCCTCTATGTACGCTTGGCTCACACCGACCGTCTCACCCTCTCCTCTTGGTTGACAGCTTGTGTCCATGACGTCTGTTTTAATATATACTTACACCCACAACCTAACGTTAATTGACATTGAAGAAACATTTCAGTGAAGACAGGCCTCAAATACTCCCTCAGTGAGAGAGGTTTTTCATACACTGAATGAAATCAAATGGAAATAGCAATAAATATATGAAATAAATTAACAAATAAAGAAAGAAAGAAAGAAACATAGCGAGAAGTAGCGCTCAGACAGTGCTACACTGGCGGCCAATAACTGGTATATGTGCCGAATATCTGACTGTGCCCTGTTACCAAGAACTTTGACAGTCTACTCTCAAAATGGAATTTCCTACCTAACACTTAATCCTTCCACTAACTTTGGCTCGAATCAAATCTGTTTCACTTGACCTTTCCAAGTGACCTTTCCCTGTGACTTTGATATTTGACTGATTGCTCTCAAAAACGAATGTTATTATCCTTGTTTGGGCCTGAAATATTACACAAAGTTAAGTCTATATGGGATATATTATTTATGTTGATCCTCCTGTGTAACCTTAGCCTTTGACCAGTTTTTCTGAAAAAAGAATAGGTCAACCTCTTAGGTGGTCCTCCAACTCATCCACTAAGTATGATCCTAATCAGATAAAAATTGTATATTAGCTATTAAGTTCACACACATACAAGCGAGACGAAGTTCATCCTTATCCTATAACTTTAACGTTTGACTGATTACTGTCAAAACTAGTTTCCTTAGTTCTCACCTGATCCATAACACTTCCACAGTTTGATTCATATCACTTCAAAACGATGTGAGCTGACTTTGCCCTGACACCGTGTAGGTTACTTTGGTTTTTCCATGTGAAATTGATCTTTGACTGACTGTTCTCAAGAGATTCTTTTTACTCCTGGTTTAATTCTTAACTCCTCCCCAACGTTTGGTTTAAATCGGAAAACCTTTTAAAGCTGAAGTGCCCAGAAACCCTGACCTTTGACTTACGTTTACTCCTTGGTTGACCTTCAGCTTTTCCATGATTTTTTGTTAGAAGCGAATTAAAGTTATTTGAGTTATTTTAGTAAAAACACACACACACACACACACACACACACACACACGCGAGACGAAAATTGGTCTTACCCTGTGACCTGTACCTTTGACTGATTATTCTCAAAAGTAAATCATCTCAGTCCTCCCTAACCCTGTAATCTTCCTTCATGTCAGGTCTAAATTGGATAACACGTTAATCTTGGCATTGTTTGGTCAACGTTTCACCTGGCCTGTGACCTTGTTCTTTAACCTATTGTTCTCAAATACAAAAGCTTTACTCAACGGCTGGCCTTCAACCCTTCCTCCATGTTTGGCCAAAATTGGATAAAATCTCGGAGTTACCCTGTTAACACACACACACACACACACACACACACATACAAACTCGAGGGCGCGTCGCTCATAATATAGCACCAGCTTTGGCTTTGCGATCTTGGGTCCAAGAACTATGTATTTGTAGAGTAAGAGTATTGAGAGCCACTCCACTTTTTTTTTTTTCCTGTTCACTCTCCGCTCCTTCATGCCCCATCATTTGTTGTCGGCCTGTTACTCTTATCTGTTAACGCCAGAGTGCATCATTAACATTATAATTTCTGTGTCACTGTTTCAAAGTAGGAAAGCTCAAGAATACAGAAATAAAGGAGAATTATATCGCAACCCAACAATTCGAAAAGTCACTCTTAAACTGGATAAATTTATCAGGAGAATCAATATCAAGAAGATAATGCAACATACGTCTTTTTTCCTCAAGGTTGTCGTGTGAAAATATGTACAGTAGGCATAGCTGTGTAATTCAGGCATATAGATGCACTCCTTGTAAGTATTGATTAAGCAGATTATTATTTAGCACTGGATAATTTTATTCAGGAGAGGACAGCCACTAGAAGAAAATTGTTAATGATTTGCTGTTTAGTCAGCAAAATAAAGAGCGCACAGGTAGGCTACAATTATATCCGCAATGATCAATATAGCTCATGAGTTCTCAGTAATATTTGTCTATAATCAACTTAATTTACATATACAAGCCACATATAGCATCCTTAGGAAAGCAAGTTTGTAACCGTGGAGAAGAAATCGTTGTTCATTGTCAACGGGGTTTTGTAATTTATGTAATGTGTGTAATCCAAAATTTAATGGGAGTTCAATGATTAATAAATTTATGGCGATAGATCGCCATTTTATTCTGGCTAACTGCCGATTCTCAAAAGATGAGAATTAACGCTCTCTCTCTCTACAGTACACAGCGATTAATTACTCACAAATGCTGTACAGTCGGTGTTGCAGGCCCCTGAGAGTTTTTACCCCCTGACAATCAATATTTAATATTAATAACAGACAGGTTCTTGCTGAAGCCTAACCCCTAGCTAGCACAACGGATTTCAGAGTTAATATGAAAGAACTGCTTTAAGTACAGTTATGAAAAATAAGTAAGTTGTGCAAGCTAAGATAAGCAGACTAAAGAAGCTCGTGGTGAAATAAAACACGAATAACAATTAAGCTCAAAGGAAAGAACTTTAAATTTATTGATTACAATAAATAAATTTACGTTGCATAGAGCAAAATGAATTCAAATATTAAACGGAATGCACTCACTCTTTCACAAAGCTAGCTAAAATAATTAATTTAAAACTAAGAAAAAAACTAAAGAAATACTGGTCAATGTAGCGTATCACCAAGGAAGGGTGGGGAGTCTGGGTGCTAGAAGACCTCTCTCACTCTCACTACTGGAACACACAAGCACAGTCCGTCGCGACATATAAAGACTGCCCCAAATTCGATGTGTGGGGTAGGATGCCCAGGCCAGCCGGAAGAAGGGCGTGGCCAATGGTTGAAGCAAGCAGGGGCGAACAATATAGAAACAATAATATCGCTCAGTAGAGCACTTAATGACGTGCATTAGAACGGTCACTTTTGAAACAGTGACGAATGTTTTGAAAAAAGTATACCATCGAAATGGAGAGAGAAACGGTTACTGAATGATACACAGTGAGTTTTCCACTAAAGTTTGTGGTTTCTCACAAAAGGAAAATGTCGCGAATTTGATTCGTGACATTACACCCCTTCAAAATGAAATTTTTTCCTCATGGGAAAAAATTTGTGGATATATATAAATGTACACATCCTAACTCAGTCACACAAGATTCACACTGTGGTGTGTGTGCTATCCTGCTACAGGAGAAAATCACTATCGCCAATGAGCGTAACAACCTCGTATTTACGTTAACCCCTAAAGCGCGGCCAATGGACAGCCGACCCCCCCCCCCACAGGTGGCGGGGTTGTATCGCGGTCTGAGTACCTGTAGAAAAATATTAGCCAAAAATCAGAGATTAACCCTAGAACATTATACTTGGTATGGCAGATAGTACTTACATTCAGCTTTCTCCAGAGACAGGTGTTGAGCCTTCTTGGACTACCGAAGGACTTGTGGAGACTTGCAAAGTTGGGTAACATAATCTTCTCTTTCACACCTCCAGCAACCCGGTTTCCCCTCTACCAGAGCCTCATTCTGTCACAGTAAACTTTATACTACAAGGTACAGGTAGTTTGGAATCCGTATTTGTACAATAAGCACTGAAAATAAGGCTAAAATCAACTAAGCGTATGGCCAACATGCAGCGCAGCAGCGGTCTTCCCGTCACTCAACAAACATTTCCATTTTCACAGCTAAAAACACGTATACTACATTATTTTCAATCATGTTACTTCCCAAAAGATCACCGCGGCGCGCTTTTTATTCTGCCTTATGCCCGTCACTTTATTATCTTCCTTCCTGTCGGCCGCTTGCACTGACTCGGAAGAGCTAGAACTCGCCATAATGTCACTTTGAAAGCCTGCGGTAAACTGACGCTAAACAGGGGCAAACCGTGCCAAAAAAAGCTAGTGTGACAACTGGGGAAACAAGCGTTTCCTATTAGCATAAACTGCTTGTGAGAGGAGAGCGCAGATTTACAGTTCTGAGCAGCCAGAGCGCTGCCATGTATCACAGCCAGGCTGGCCAGGCCTTGGTGGGGGGGGAGGGGGGAAAAACGTGATACTTGGCAACAACGGAGGTCAGTAGTACAAAGGTAAAGTATGCTAATTGTAGCTAAAGGGTGGTGGTACTGATAGACAATACCAGCTGGAACATCCTTCCCCGCGTTTATTCAAAATTAACTCAAATCGCAAATGCAACGATCCACCATTATGTCCTTTTTGGCGAGCGTCGCAAACGCGACGACCCCGCTTTAGGAGTTAATAGAGGCAAGCTTGAGGGAAAAAACTCCGTGACGACGGTGAAAATCCTGTACTCAGGTCAAACTGAGCGAAAGTTCGCTACATTTACACTGACAACTAATTGTTGTGTAGCGTGGTGTATGTGACACACGGTGTAGGTGTGACAGTTGTAGTGTAACTGTACCTACGTGTAAAATGATACAGTAAATATTAATAATATGGCAACGACGAAGGCAAAGAAGAAGAAGCGGCAGCGTGCGGCAGACGATCAGTTGGCCCACACAGCAAAACTGCTACACCCATCACTGTACCTGCAAAATCAGTTAAGGTGGAGCATCAAAAGTGTCAATGAGACAAAAATTCTTATTGCATTACAATTACTCTGCCTAGCAATCAGTACATGCTATGAAAGGTACGCTCTAGCTGAAAAATACGAGTGACAGCCTAAGTTTCGTACATTCGAGGTCGCCATTAATTTATTAGGTACATTATCAACCAGGAAACATAGTCCCTGGACGCCGTTGGTCTTGAGGACTCGTGCAGTTTACTGGTTAAACTTAACTCTACACTTACGATTAGTGTCGGCAAGCTGAGAATCCTTATGCAAACTCGGGCTCGTGTGTCCGCAGACACAGCCTCGGGTCGCCTCTGCGGGGTTCTCTCTCGAACTTCCCCCTTAACCTACAGTACTTATATTAATATCGAGGAGCTGAGAATCCTTGTGCAAACTCGGGCTCGTATGTCCGCAGACACAGCCTTCGACTGCACACGGGTCCTCAAACTTCCCCCCTTTAGCCTAGATAATACACATGTATATACAATATCGGGGCAGCTGAGAATCCTTACACAATCTCGGGCTCGTGTGTCCGCAGACACAGCCTTGGGTCACCTCTGCGGGTTCTCAAACTTCCCCCTTAACTTACGGTACATATGTATGTATAGGCCCTGGACATGATGTGTCCTATGGGGCCAATGGGCGAGACGTCAGGTCTGCACCCACTTCACCACTACCCTGTCTCTCAACTGACTCAGAGATTTTGGGTGTGGTTACAAATGGCACAGGAAGGACATGTCCCTGATTAGTGGTACTTTGACACGCACTGCAGGAACGCACAAAACTATCTATGTCTCGTCCCATCCCTGGCCAGAAAAAGTAAGCTCAGATACGGCCCTGGGTCTTCCTTTTGCCCAGGTGACCTCCTGAGGCTGAACAATGACCCCATTCTAACACTGCTAGGCGGTACTTGACGGGAACGACAAACTGCAGTCGAACCTCTCCCTCAGGTGTTCGTGACTCACGGTAGAGCCGTCCTTGTTTGTGAAGGAACTTGGCTCGACCGCCCCGTGAATACTTTATCACTCTACCCTTTTGTTTCTTTCCCATGGCAGCAAGTGTCGTGTCAGAATGTTGTTCTTGAACAACAATTTGGCTACACATCAGATCTTGCAGTGATTCAATCGTCACAGAGGTGACACAGTCTGGAGCCTCAGTGATGGCTCGTGTTACTGTAGCCGAAGTCTGAGTAGCGTCATCCTTGGTGCAACTGTCCTTGGCACCGGGAATATTACCTACGATTAGGTCAAATAAAGGTTCTGGCATGACAACTGCGAGTGTTGTGCCAGTATAAAATGGAGATGCCACCTGGATACATGCCTCAGGGAACAATCTCACTGATCCATCTATAAGGTTAGCTTGGATCTGTCGACCTGTGTACTGCTCAGGCCGAACTAGACTCTGCTTGAGAGAGCAACCTGAGGAACCATTGTCTCTCACGACCTTCACAGGAATGTCTCCCACAAACCCTGGCTGAACAAGGAAGGTACTGTCACCTGTGAGAGGGCCTGTGGAGGAAGCAGCTAGCCACTGATTAGGCTGCTGAATAAATGATGTGGCAAACTTGGTGCCTTGTGAATTAGATACTTGAGGGGTCGTACTCACTGCCTGTGGAGATGGAACATTGACCACCTGTGGAGGAGAGTTCATGGTCGGAGGGGGACTCGTGAACTGTTGGGAAGTACCTGTACTGGTAGAGATGGCACCACCGTGTGCTTGTCGTGGAATGAAGGCTGCGTTTGCCTCCTGCCTCCGATACACTGATTGACCTGACTGAGGGTTACGTGGCTTGTCCTTGTATTGCTGCTGCTGCTTGGGGAACTGCTGTTGGTTGGGGTACTTGTTGTACCGCTTCCAAGCAGGCTTCTGTGTATTTTGCCCCAGGTCCTTCTGCGGTTTGCTTGGACCTTGGCCATTACTCTGAGAACGGCCTTGGTGCTGGGATTCAGTCTGAGACGGCTTCCCAGACTTGGCAGTATCTTTCCTGCTGTTCCAGGTGTTTTGCTTACGAGTTTGGTACCCGTAAGCAGTGAAGAATGCATCAACCTTTTCCACCATTTGGCTGGCATCTTTCACCTGGCAGATCTTAAGCTGTGCTATGAGCTCAGCAGGCCACGACCTCTCTAGTTGTGTACGCAGCATGAGATCGATTATCCCCTCTAGCGTGTGAGGGGTCTGATCATTTTCCATCCACTCACCTAAGTAAGCAGTGAGACGGTCGAGGAACTGAACAGCTGTCTCCTTGTCTTGGAGACGAGCTCGCATGAACTGAACTTTGGCGTCGTCTACTGTGAGACCATACGCCTTAATGAGTGCAGCTTTCATCATCTCATACGTGATATTGTCTCCACGAATTCTGTGGAGAATATCGAGGGCAGGGCCCTCAAATAATCTAAGAAATTGGAGCCGCTTAGCTGCCTCATCCAGTTGATACATGTCTGCCATGTCCTCAAAACGAGCTATGTACGGCTCGATTCGCTCGCCTTCCTTGTATGAAGGAAGCTTGGTGCGTGGGGTCGCCAGGACATGTGTAGGAAGAGCGCTAGTGGAGCTTGGACCAACTGCACCAGACGTGTCTGAAGCCAAGGAATCTCGCTTGAGCTTCAACATTTCAAATTCATGTTTTTCGCGTGCTTCTCGCTCGGCACGTTCGTGTTCTCGTTCTCTGTCTCGTTGTTCACGCTCGTATTCGCGTTGTTCTCGCTCTTGTACTAGCTCGAGTTCGCGTTGTTTTTGCTCGTGTTGGCATTGTTGTCGCTTTTGTTCTAACTCGAGTTCGCACTGTTTTTGCTCGTGTTCGCGCTGTTCTCGCGTGTATTTGCGCTCCCTTTCACGCTGCTCTTGCTCATATGCACGCTCTCTTTCTCGTTGTTCGCGCTGTTCTCGCTCGTATTTGCGCTGAATCTTACGCTCTTCACGGGCATCATTCTCGCGCTGCTGCTCCTGATTATGCCGTGAGAGTATGTACTCTTTAATTTCCTGGGGATCGGTAAGCCCCATGTCTTTGGCTTCCTGTAAAAATACGGTGGTAGCCATGACACTAATTTACTAAGCAAGCCAAAACTGAGTACTGACTGCTGCTTCCCAAACGAATGCTAATAAACACAAGTAAAGAATACAGACACAAGCTAGTAGTGACTAGTCCTATCTAGTTAACTGGCAAAGAATAAAGCAAAAATGCAAATGGCTGGGAAGACTCAATAATTAACGCAATGGGTACGGCGACTTCCCAGGAGCGAATAAAATCGTCTGGCGTTACCAAGAATAAAGTACTAAATAGAGTTAAGTACTCTATGGATTAATAAAGCAGAAATTCACTTGCTAAACTAACGGTAAACACCAGTAAGCTTGTGCCTATAACCTTATTTATTATAACTAATAACTAACTAGCTGAGTGAGTGAGTTTAATTTCGTTAATAATAGTACTAGGGGTTAAATCCTGAAATGAGGTCGCCAGTGGTCACGGGGTTTTGTAATTTATGTAATGTGTGTAATCCAAAATTTAATGGGAGTTCAATGATTAATAAATTTATGGCGATAGATCGCTATTTTATTCTGGCTAACTGCCGATTCTCAAAAGATGAGAATTAACGCTGTCTCTCTCTACAGTACACAGCGGAGATTAATTACTCACAAATGCTGTACAGTCGGTATTGCAGGCCCCTGAGAATTTTTACCCCCTGACAATCAATATTTAATATTAATAACAGACAGGTTCTTGCTGAAGCCTAACCCCTAGCTAGCACAACGGATTTCAGAGTTAATATGAAAGAACTGCTTTAAGTACAGTTATGAAAAATAAGTAAGTTGTGCAAGCTAAGATAAGCAGACTAAAGAAGCTCGTGGTGAAATAAAACACGAATAACAATTAAGCTCAAAGGAAAGAACTTTAAATTTATTGATTACAATAAATAAATTTACGTTGCATAGAGCAAAATGAATTCAAATATTAAACGGAATGCACTCACTCTTTCACAAAGCTAGCTAAAATAATTAATTTAAAACTAAGAAAAAAACTAAAGAAATACTGGTCAATGTAGCGTATCACCAAGGAAGGGTGGGGAGTCTGGGTGCTAGAAGACCTCTCTCACTCTCACTACTGGAACACACAAGCACAGTCCGTCGCGACATATAAAGACTGCCCCAAATTCGATGTGTGGGGTAGGATGCCCAGGCCAGCCGGAAGAAGGGCGTGGCCAATGGTTGAAGCAAGCAGGGGCGAACAATATAGAAACAATAATATCGCTCAGTAGAGCACTTAATGACGTGCATTAGAACGGTCACTTTTGAAACAGTGACGAATGTTTTGAAAAAAGTATACCATCGAAATGGAGAGAGAAACGGTTACTGAACGATACACAGTGAGTTTTCTACTAAAGTTCGTGGTTTCTCACAAAAGGAAAATGTCTCGAATTTGATTCGTGACATTCATTTTCCAACAGCCATCGTCCGGTGTCTTAAATTGTTTCACGTCGTGTGCACCGATACTTTTTTTTGTTATTGTACATGTTAAGTTCACTTCCAAAAGTCTGTCATAACAAAAATAAAACCGCCAGGAGATAGAAAGAACAGATTAAAATTTACGTCGTCTGACTAAAGGCTACAGTTCTCAGGGCAGTTGTATGAAGTACAGTAGGCTACATTCTCCAGCCCTTACGTCTCTCACCAGCTGCATCCGATCACAATCTTTCTCTTCTTCCATTTCTTTTCTCCTGCTACGACTTCCCCTGTTTCATTTCCTTCTTGCCAGTCCTCTTCGCGCCTCGATCCTTAGATCCTTTGTCTTCCACTCCCATCTCGTTTTCCTTTTCTCAGTTCTTTATGACTTTCCGACGCTTTTGCTTTCCGGATCCTTTTAAGTGATTTATTTCCTGTCATCTCTCTGTCTGTCTGTCTGTCTGTCTGTCTCTCTCTCTCTCTCTCTCTCTCTCTCTCTCTCTCTCTCCTTTTTCCGTTTCTTCCTTTCTTCCTCTTTTTTTAGCTAGTTCTTCCCTCAATTTTCCTTATGCTCCACTTCAGACATCTTTGCATCCATGTACCCCTTGTTTCTTATCACTTCTGTCCACCACATCTCTGTCACGGGGTTTTTATAATATCACTGTGTTTTTTGAAATATAAATGGTTAAATGTTATTTAAATTGATAATAATTTTCAATAATACTGAAGAGCAGGGACAATGATTGTCTTGCTAAATCGTGCAACGATTCTCTAAGAACGAGAATTCAAAAACTTTCTCAACAGTACACAGCAGAGACTAATTACTCACAATTGCTGACTTACTGTACTGTTAGCCTCTGGAGAAAGTTACTTCACCCCTGACAATAAATAACTAATACTAATAATAATAACATCAGGTTCTTGCTGATGCATTAACTCCTGGCACAACGGATTTTAAGTTAATACAACAAGACTGGTCTAAGTACCAGTTATGAAAGCAAACGTTTATGCAAGCTAGGAGCTATATGGAAAATAAGCTTAATTATGGAGAAATGAAACAAGATTTTACTTTACATTAAGCTCAAGAAAGGAACTGTTAAATTTATTGATTACAAAAAATAAATTTAACGTTACAATTCAAATCAAATTAATGAGACGCACTCACTCACTCACACAAAAGCTAAATACTTACGCCTAGGAAAAACACCTTAACTAAACTCTTATGACTACAAAATACAAAAAGGAAATACTAGTCAATGAATGCGGTGTATCACCCAAAGCTGGAGAACTAAAGGTGGAAGCTTGGAGAAACTGTAAGTGGAGTTTGGGTACTAGCTGACCTCTCGCACTGCTGCACAGGTCCTGTCTCCGTCACAGCAAACACTAGACTGACCAAGTCGTGGGAAAGAAAAGCGGAGCACTAGGCTGCATTTTCTAACGGTCGAGTGAGCAGGGGCGAACAATAAAAAACAATAGTATCGCTCAGTACAGCACTTAGTGACGTGCATTAAATCGGTCACTTTTGAAAACGGTGACGAATGTTTTGAAAAGTATACTCCGAAATGGAGAGAGAAACGGTTAACTGAGCGATACACAGTGAGTTTTCCACTAATAGTTCGTGGCTTCTCACAAAAGGGAAATGTCGCGAACTGATTCGTGACAATCTCTCTCACCATCTCTCCATCATCATCTACGTCATTTCACATTCCTGGCAACTATACTCTCATCGTGCCTCCAGTACAGCTTTTTGCCAGCTATGTCTCCTACTCGTTTTTCCTTCACCTTTTACCTCGCACTGTCTGTCTCTCCTATTGTTCTGCTCTCTTGCAAAATGAACTGTTATAATTTTTCTTTGCCTTTAAGAGTTGCTATTCCTCGCACCGCCTGATGGTTGACAACTTTGCCATCATTATGCAGACAGGCACATTACAAATTTGGCTCGGCACAGAAAGTTATTACACTCTCGAGGCGTAATTTCTGCTCACCCGTTAGTCCTATCCCCTCAGTCGTAGCCAAGGTTTCACTCCGAACTTAGAACTGATGGTAGTCGTTCGGAGCTCGTGTACTCCAGTAAAACTTTCAGTTACCACTTTTGCTTTGAACAACAGGTCACCGATGGACTTAAAACCGTGGTCGCGTCTTCCCTCCTTCAGGGATAGAGTGGGAGAGTAAGGAATATGTTACTGAGTGTAGCATTCAACAATCTGAATAGGCGGCATCTAGGTATAAGAAGGAATATAAGTGCAATAAAAGGTAATGGATATGGCTGCGTGTTATTAGAGTTAAAGTAAAGGAAAGCAAGAGCTGGTAGTAATATGCTAAAGATACTTGCACTGATTGCTGTATAATGGCAAAAAATAAACAACGGGAGATGAACTTTGACAAGAGGATGGATTATACAGGCATTATTGCTAAGAGAAATGTTTTTGCGGGAATGAATTAATGTTATATAAATGTCGATTAAGAAGAAATACCAGAATGCAAAGGCAATGGAATAGAAACTGATCAACTTTTAAAAGGATATTGAAGACACTTGAAATTTTTGAATGATATAAACAGTCCTTTCCACTTTACATTAATTTTTCGTTTCAGGTATTGACGTAATATCAGCCACGTAGGTCTGTATTTTATGGAGAATTCTGCTGAGTGCCTCACAAGTCTGGAATAAACTGTTAAACAGTTTAAAAAAGGACATCAGTACCTTACAACACGATATTAACTTCTTCACCAGTGTATTTTTTCTCAGTCTCAGGCGATGTTTTACAGCAAAGAGGAAATCTACCCAGTCGGTCTGAAAACAAATTTCATTTACATCCATCCAAACAGGGGACCGGTCCTAAGCTGAATAAATTCGTTAGGTGGTGGCAAGAATGAGATTGGCAGAAAAAGAAACAATACTGAAAGTTATGAGACTAGTTAATAACTTGCTGTGAATATATATCGTGTTAATTTTGCAATGTAATTTCCGACTTACGAGGCACACGAATACATTATTGTCATGCTGTCTGTAATCACAAAATTACAATGCATAATAGAATAATAAACATAACAAACCTCCCCGACTCATGGCCCCATGGCGCCTCAGGCACTGTTGAATTTTTATACGTCGAGAAAATTTTTGGTGAAAAATGAGGTAGGGACAATATTTTATCCACCTCCTCCACCACGCTGGCCGTGCCTGAATATCTTCCATCAGTATAATTACAAGGTCGAGGAGGAAGAAAATGAAGACAAAGAGAGGAAGAAAAATAAAGCGCAATCAAACGTGGCTGAGGGCATAAAATACCGGCTCATTAACAACAGCCTGAGACAATCCACTGCAGGACAAAGGCACTGTCCATGTCTTTGTAGTCTTCCAGGTGTCTGTAAAACATTTCTTCCTAGTCCTAATGAATCTGAACATCTCGTTTCTCCATCTTCTCTGCGTCCTTCTTCCTCGCTCTCCATATCTCAGTTACCATTGACTTACTCTGATTATCCATCTGTTCTGTGTTATATGGAAAGACTTTCCAGTGACTATTTCTGCTTTTCAGCGGATATAGTCATATCCAAATTTATGTCTGTTTCAGAATCAAACTACACCTTATTTGATAAATAACGAGATATTGAGCAATGACTTTCGGAACCTAAAGTGAGATTTTTTGAACCCCCCAAAGCATTTAGGAATATTTTGTTGGGGTTTCATGCCTGCTTGACTAAAAAGTGGAATTGTATTATATGGCGACAGCAATGCCACTCTTCATTACGCTCACACACAAAAGCGTTTTTTTTTTGTGTGTGTCCGACTCTGGACATAGGCTTCACAGCCTGCTATCAAGGCCCAGCAGTCCTCCTACATACCATACACCTCTACATGTCACCACTTCGGCGCAAACACCCACCGTCCATATTGAATACATGCTAGGGCTGTCTCATACAGGACTGGTGTATTAGTATTAGCGGGGGAATTTTTACGACATGTCGGCGGGTCTTCTGGTAGATCATTAAAGCCTGATTTAATGAAATTCAAATCCTTAAACTGTTCCCTACCCCAGCGGGGATTTGAACCTGAGTCCAGTAGGACTGCAGGCCACCTCTCTACCGATTGAGCCACCGCTGTTTGGCCAGTTTTGTTACTCTGTCTTTCTGTCTGTCTGTTGCTTTGCAAGATTCTAGAAAAAGTATTAGATGAAACTGTGGCAAATTTGACATAATGATTACGGAATATCGGAGGAACATGTGAATATTTTTGACAAATAATAACATCATATGTCATAGGTCAAGGGCAAGGTCAACACAAAAGCCCTTTCATCTGACTTTGACTAAAAAAGTTAAAGGGCTGCGGGACAAGAAAAGATGAAGAGATTCACACCTATGAAAAAAAAAATTGTCAAAAGTTAAGGTCACAGGACAAGGTCAGAAATTCGGAACACTAGCTCAGGCTTGGTAGATTTGTATGATAATTAATGGACTAGCTAGCTAAGAATAAAAGGTCAAAGGTCAAGGCCACAGGGTAGGCCAAGGCAAACCAAAACACTTTGATTTAAATTTAGCAACACTTGGTGAATAGACTGAGTGTCAGGCAATGGTAATGTACTGCAATATGATTTGGAGAGTAATGAGTCAACGGTCAAGGGCACAGGCCGGTCAAAGATTAGGTCATCTGGCCCTTCCATGCGATCATGGGGCGCTCTATCGTTTTCGGACACAATATTCATCCGTTTCGAAGCATGGTGACGAATCAAGTTATAAACAGTAGCACAAAGGACTGCTTCAACTCATTACGTCTACCTTGTTTTTAGCCAAAGCATTTCATATCATAAATACAAAATAGTAAGTGTCCAGTGATTATGTGGACGACCTTAAGACTGATTGTCCAGAGCTGGAATTGCAATTTGTGAATGCTTCTCGTTGTCTTTCCATTTTTTTTTTTTTTTTTTTTACGTGTCCGACACTGGGCAAAGGCTTCAGGGCCTATAACTCGGGGGCAGTAGCCTATCCCAAGGCCCAGTAGTCCTCCTACATCTCCACATGTCACCATTTCGGCGCTAACACCCACCATCCATATTGAATACATGCTAGGGCTGTCTCATACAGGACTGGTGTAATGGTATTAGCGGGGGTATTTTTACATGTCGGCGGGTCATCTGGTAGACGAGAAAAGTCTGCTTTTTATGAAATTCAAATCCTTAAACTGTTCCCTGCCCCAGCCGGGATTCGAACCTGGGTCCATTAGGACTGCAGGCCGCAGCTCTACCGATTCAGCCACCGCCTCCCCCTAACACTATGTAAACATTATGATATATCTCTCTATTTCTCTCTGAGCACTCATATAGTCTACGAATTTTTTTACACTTCAGTGTTCCGATGAATACTCACAAACAAAGGCAGCCTAATTTTCATATAATCTTCAATCGACTTTTAGTAGACGAAGATTCATATCCTATATGGTATTGCTTAGATGAGGTCCTCAAGCACATTACTATGCTTTGTTTGAATTCCTTCTTTTGAGCTAGTGCTATCTGAACTGCCTTTTCCCTGTACATGCACATTAGTATACTCCTGTTCTTCGTTTTTACCTCCACCAAGGATGTTATGTTTTACTCCGCATTGGTTTGTTTGTTTGTATGTTAGCCGGGTTACTCAGAAAGTTAAGAACGGATTTTGATAAAATTTTGTGGAAGGGTGGGTCAAGTACAATGTAGAAATGTTTAAACTTTGGGCCGGATCCGGATCCGGAGTATCCCGCACAATATCTCCAAAAGTTCTCAATGAATTTCAATGAAATTTTGTGGGAAGGTGGGCCATGGACCAAAAAAAGACGACTAAATTTTGGGGCGGATCCGGATCCGGGATTACTCAAAAAATTATGAACTAATTTAAATGAAATTTTGTGGATGGGTGGGCTAAGGGCCAAAGAAGAAATGATTAAATTTTGAACCGGATCCAGATGCGAAGTATCCCGCACAATATCTCCAAAAGTTCTCAATGAATGTTAATGAAATTTTGTAGAAAGGTGGGCCATGCACTGAGAAAGAAACAATTAAATTTTGGGGTGGATCCGGCCTTTATAACTGCGGATGCGGATCCGGATCCCTTTTATGGCAATGGCACTGGTGGAGGTATGAGCTCTTTCAGCGCTTTCTAGTCTTTTCTAGAATGGGCTGAACGTGTCACCTCCTGTTCGATTTAGGTATCATTTCCTTTAACCCTTGCCTGATTCACAGAAAATATTTGTGTCAGAAAATTGAATATTGTTTCACCATTAACCGTTTATGAAATTGTTTCTCTAAATATCTGAAAATGACCTCTAAACATGCAATAAATAAGCGTCTGATTGCTTCTTCTTCTTAAACACTTCTTTTACTTGGCGGTTTCAGGGCCTCATTAGGGTGCTTATGGCGACAGTAACAACTAAAATTCTGGTAGTACCATCATGTAAGACTCTTTTAACCTTGTCTTCGTATTACTAGCACAACTCTTTAAAACCTAAATTGGATACTTTTATAATAAAGAACTGTCACTCAATAAGTTACTTGAATCCAGAGATTTTCTGTTTCCTGATTGATGATGTGTGTGTCATATGTTCCTAAATAACTGCAACAAGCTCCGGTGTTCTTGTTAACATTTTTGTAAAATGTCTGTACACTTATGGTAAATGCCTTACTGAAGTGTAGTTTTGTATTGTCATTAATATTGTCATTTGTGTGTAGCAGATGCATTTTTGTATAGTTTGGATAGGACTATGACAAAAGAATATCTAAATAATGTTGGGCGATTTTTAATGCAAACTCACATCATTAATAAGGCTCATGATAAGACCATCAACACCCATATCCCTCAGTCCCCTTCATAGCTTGAAATTTTACAGAACACTACCTTGAGCTAAGTCTGATAATAATGATATTACTTTTTTTTTTTTTTGTTACACTCATAGGGGCGGCCAAACCCAACGTGTACCTTTAACTGAGCCACTCAGTTAGTCAATGAGTCTATGTACTGCTTTGGAACGGAAGAGTTTTATGAATCACACTTACTGGGAGGGTGTTGTGGTGTGGGGGTATTGGTATGTCGGGTGTGCTCCTATGACATATCTGGGATGCGCTTGAGGTACTTGTGGTGCGCATCTGGAGTATGTCTGGGGTGTGTCTGAGAAGTGAATCCAAAGACAGAGGAAACGTTTTGGAAGGTGTTGGGATGGTGGATACGGTTTGGCTGTGTGTGGCTACCAGAGGTATTATTTGTCTTGTTACACCCGAGTGTGATTGCGCAAAAGGGTTGTGTGTTTGGCATGGTTTGTCTTTCTGTTTGACAGATGTTAGCAAGACAGTGAAAACCGATTGGACTGAAGTGCACCAAATCTGGCATAATAATTGAACACCATCAGGGCATCGTGTTGAATTACTGACCGGAAAAAAAAAATCAACTCACGCAGTTTTGATGCAGACTTACGGGCAATACTATTTTGAAAGAGTTGAAAGGCAAGAAAAGGTGAAATAAATGAGAACAATCAGTAAAAAATATAGATCAGAAAGTAAAGTCAAAGTTACGGACCTTTATCTAATATCCATACACACATACATACATACATACATACATACATACATATCTATCTATCTATCTATCTATATATGTGTGTGTGTGTGTGTGTGTGTGTGTGTGATGAGTTTATGATAAAAATGATGGTCGGGAGACACTGGTGCTCAAGGATGAATTGCATTTGCACAAGATCATTAATCACACCTAGAAGGTTATCAGCCTGGCAACACAACTGATTACTTAGCAAACATCGAAAGTCTACTGGGACATAGAGAAGTGGATACAGCAGTCTAAAATTAGGTCCACTTCCAGGAAGTCCTCTTAGTTTGTCGTGGATGCATTCCAAAGCAACACATTTCTTTTATTCTTATTAACCGGCGAGAATGGTAATCAAATTGACTGATAACAGGAGACCTAAAACTACCAATTTTCTTCAGTTACGTGGACTTCCATGCATAACTAATGAAGAAATAGGTTGCTTATAACGATGACGCGTAACTGAGGCATAATTTTAATCAATACCAGTGTCGCCTCCTCCCCCCCTCCCCTCCACCTCCGCAGTTCGGGATCGGGCTGCTTCACAATATCCTCTTGAGACTGCCTGACTACCTGCCACGGATTGGCAGAATACACCACTTTCAGGATCCATGCTCCCATACCATTCAACAACAACGATACAAACCCAGAAGACCCCAGGGGCCCTCACCCAGGCTCTTCAAGGGCTGGTGTTTCACTTTCTCAGTAAGATAAATAAATGCCAGTTTATACTTGGTTAGGTCTGGGTTAGGTTAGCCCTTGCATAAATCCAGGTATATTACATATTTCCTTACCAATAGTAAATTACTGATCACTCATCCACGAAAAAAAAGTTTAGTGTATGTGTGTGTGTGTGTGTGTGTGTGTGTGTGTGTGTGTGTGTGTGTGTGTGTGCGCTTGCTTGCAAAAATCTGCAGGACTATTTTTTTTTTATAGATAATGAATGGCGGAAGGAAAAAAAAAGGAAAAAAAAAGTCCATGTGCCTAAAGGCATCTTCCATTCATAAAAAAAATTATAACAACTGGATTTAAAATGAAGTGGATTACATGTTTGTGGGAAGCAACTCCCAGGAAGTGAATTTCAGAGAGTAGTAGTTCTGGGGATAAATGAATTTTGATAAGCAGAGGTTCTGCATTCCGGGGGAGAGAGTGTGAGTTCATGGGCTCTCCCAGCTGCCCGAGTATTTCGGGAGAAAAAGTGAAGGGGGGGGCACAATTGAAGCCAGTTCGTCAGAGCACTTACGGTAAAAATATCGATAAAATAATGCTAAAAAAGCAACATCTCTACGTACTGATAATGGAGGAAGGTCCTGCGTAGTGGCAGTATTATTGATTAATCTAATGGCTTTATTTTGAATTTTATCCAACTGCTTCAATGCAACCACTCCACATCCGCTCCACAGTGGTGAACGCTATTCGGTCTGAGAACACACATGACTTTTGTATATTGTGGCCATCTGCTCGTCAGTGAACAACTCACGATCTCAGTACATATCCCCAATTTTGGAAGCATTTTTAGCAAGGGATTTAACATAAGCTGTCCAGCTTAGGTTGGGGTTTAGAATAACACCTAGGATATCAATTGTAGTGGATATGGGAATATTGACATCATTTAAAATTATGTTAGAGTCTGAGGGATTCTTTCTGTTGGAGAAATTAATGCATTTAGTTTTCTGAGCATTAAATGAGACCAGATTTGTTTGTCCCCATTGATTAATTTTAGAAAGGTCCTGGTTCAGAGAAATTGCTGTGCTTATTTGGGAATTTTTAATATCAAATTGTGTAAAGGAGGTACTAAATGTGAAAGAACTATGAAGGGTCGAGTCATCAGAATAAGAGTGTATTGGATTGTGAGTGACAGATAGGAGGTCATTTACATGAATGAGAAAGAAGGTTGGTGCCAAAACTGATCACTGAGGTACGCCAGCATTTGTGGAATGAAACTGAGAGTAAATTCCAACTACCATGCCCAGCATTTTTCTATTATGAAGCTAAGAAGAAACTCGAGGAGCCAGTGATGCAAGGCCATAGTGTGACATCTTAGACAATAGGGCCCGGTGCCATACTGTCAATTGCTTTTGATATATCAAATGCTATTGTCTGTGTTTCACCGTGTTGGTCTATTGTTTTGTTAATCTGATGGGTAAAAAGGCAAAGAATGTCTACAGTTGAACATTCTTGTCTAAATCCATGCTGCCGATCATTGATTAATTTATTGATTTCTAGACGCTTGATTATGTGTTATTAATTAGTGTCTCAAAAACTTTACCGAGAATGGAAGATACTGCAATTGGTCTATAGTTTGATGGATCAGAAGTTCCCCCCTTTTTAGGAACAGGATGGATATTTGCTTCTTTCCAAGAGGCTGGAATACTTGAGGTACAGATGCATAAGTGGAAAAATTTTGCCAATACAGGAGCCAACACTGAGGAGCAATTTTTAAGTACAATTGTAGGAATTTCATCTGGACCAGTAGCTTTGTCTGCTGAGAGATTCTGTAATTAATAACCCTTCCATCACAAAATGTTTGCAAATACCATTATTTTTGTTTTCATACAATTATTGAGCCCACAATGACCAATTTTGATCAAAAAGACGAAATAAAATAACATTTTCGAGTGCCGCTTTTTCCGACAAAAATCGCACCGTCGCGTTGCGTGCAATCGCCATTTTCTATTTCTGACACTCCCTGGACTTACCCCAACCTAATGGAAAAAGAATTTGGTCGATATCTATTACTGTTCTCGTGAACGAAATTAACAAATGCACAGACAGACACAGACGTACACAGCTTGACCTTATTAACTAGATGTTTCTTCCAAACGTTTGAGAGGAAAACAGCCAACATCATGCAACCAGGCTGGTATATGACTCAGGCGGGGGAAGTGCTTTTAATCTGGCTACATCTACCTTGCGATATTCAAACCTGCTTACCACTGTATGGAAGCATTCCACGAGCTGGTTTGTCTTCACCCACGAAGGGCCACTAGCACCCTAATCGGCTGTGACTGTTGCCTAGGAAGGTCTCAGGAGTGGTTGGGGTAGAAATTGCCCCACCATCGTCCTCCTCGCCCCCATTCCCGAAGGACCACTCCTCCGGCTTCAGCCTCGGTTCAAGAAGGTCTCAGGAGAGGTTGGGGATGAGGTGTCCTCACCATTTTCGTCCGCGCCTTCCATGTCCCTACTTGGAAGGGGGAAAGGGAAAGGTGGGGGAGCTAAACAGCCAATACACCCATTCTGGCTGGCCCACGACTCAGAGTGTTTTTAGTCTGACTGCTGCTAGTAGCCCTCTGCTAGCTTGGTTGCACCTATCTAGTCTGGCCCTACTACATAGAAAAAATACCTAAGCCTGCCTAACACTGCAATACAGCACTCCGATATAAATATATCTATCTATCTATCTATCTATATATATATATCTATATCTATATCTATATCTATATCTAAATATATATATATATAAATATATATATATATATATATATATATATATATATATATATATATATATATATATATATATATATATATATATATGTGGATGGATGGATGTGGTAGGTGGGGGCTCTCGCCGTTCACTTACTTGATGTAGCGCTGCTCTCATGTGTCTGCCCTTTCCTCTTCTCCATCCTTCTTTCCTTCCATCTTCTTCTTTTCTTTCCTTCAGTCTTTCCTCGTCCTTCTGCCTACGGATGACTTTACACTCCCTCTTCTGTCTTTCGTTCATTCTTTCCTCTTCCTTGTGCCTATGGGTGACTCTACACTAAGTGACAAGCCAAATGATTTCCTGTACACCAGGAAACCATTTACTTCGCTGGGTGGTACCCATATAACCAAATTATGGCGCCTGGTGGTTTAGTGGGTAATTAAGCTGCTCCAGTAGGATTGAGCCAGTGAAGGTTTATATCTAAGGGAAGGTTGCGGTTTATTGCTCAAGTAATGCCACTCAGGGATGAGTGAGGCTGGTCACTTTCACCTTAAATGTGAGGACCACCTTGACTAGTCCCAGGTTCCTACGCTCCTTATGGGACAACGTAGGATTGGATGATGGATATATATATATATATATATATATATATATATATATATATATATATATATATATATATATATATATATATATATAGGGGGACCGGGTCTAGCTGTTACATGTTCAGGTTGTTATACCCTCAATATCTCTATAATTATTCTATAGATGATGGAGTGGTTGTCGCCATGTTATGCAGCCTTCATACAAAGGTAGAGCCAGACGTGGCAACCTGAGGGCATTGCTTGGGTAAGAGCTAGGGGGAAAAATAAATATTTTAACTGTCAATTTTTTTTTCCATATTCAAAGTCATTTTGATATATCAATGCCATCTGTTGATGCAGCTGAGTCACATGTGTGGAAGCAGATAAGTGAAAAGGCTATGAAATTAGCAAAGGTTTATGGTGGTGGCATCATTTTTATAAATATAAAATGGCCAAGTGTACAGAAAACAATTGCTGGGTTTTGTTGTTACGGGTTAGTTGTTACAGTATCAATTTACCCAATTCGAGAACAGCTGTACTAAATTATCCCAATATTTTCAGCTAATCCCTTCAACCATGCCTGTAATAATTACCCTTGAAAAACAGACTGCCATGGAGGCAACAGTCAAACGAGTTATGGATATCAATCATATAAAAGTGTTGCAGATCAGATCAGTGTCATGTAAAAGTAACATATTGGTTACTGAACGGTGTTGGTAAAGGTAATCTCCATGTAGATTTAAGTGGTATATCTGTTTATTTGTCAGTGTTTCTGTCTATCTATCCATCTATCTACCTAATAGATCTATCTATATCTATCTGTCTGTCTCAGACTATCTATTTATTCCTTCATCTCTCTATATCAATGAATCTGTCTCTATATATCAAGCCATTTATACCTATCTCTCTATCACTCTCTTTCTATAAATAGTGAATATGGTGCAAGTGAGGGATTCAGTGAGTGCTGGTGACGGTGGTGGAGTGATTGGATGATAACAGCTGCACAACTGAACGGTTCAGTTACTAGCAGAGGTTGTGATTAGTGACTGAATGCATGATAATGATATAATTTCATTTTACTTACACTTCATCCAGTATGCCACTACACCTGTATTCATAAGTTAATGACAATAGAATAATTATGGACATATTTGGTTTCTATAACATGCATATCAATTTACTCCGGGGTGAGTAACAAGTTGCCCCGTGTCTGGGGTAAATTGTGACAACTGACATACCATCATAAACCTTTAAATAACTATATGGCAATAATGTTTGCGCTTATTTGGTCTATATTTATAATAAAAGGACATATTATCCTGCTTAGACAAAAAATAATTATATTATACCATTAACCTATGATGTACTAAGGAAAAATAGTAAAACTGTCACAACTAGACCCGATCTCCCCCCTATCTATCTATCTGTCTATCTATCTATCTATCTATCTATATAGATAGATAGATAGATATAAATATATATATATATATATATATAGAGAGAGAGAGAGAGAGAGAGAGAGAGAGAGAGAGAGAGAGAGAGAGAGAGAGAGAGAGAGAGAGAGAGAGAGAGAGAGAGAGAGATCAGAGAAAAGCACAATAGAACATACAAGAGGTAAGCCAGGAATGCTATATCAACGTGAGTCCCGTTCTCAACCACTGAGGTGCAACAGTTACTGATGTCTTTATGGCTGAATTATATGGGAGATCACTTGAGCCAGTAGTCACCAGTAACTGATTTTTGTAATGGCCGTGGTTTGTCCACATGAGGAAACACTTATCCTGACCAGGATACTATGTTACGCCGTACTCTACGGAAGCTGTTACGATACACATCCAAAAATGTCTTGCTGTTGTTGAGAAACAGTTAGAGGGCAGTTAAAAGACACGCTTTTATGGCCACATCGAGATCAAGATTCTTTGTTGTGCAACAATGTATATCAATTCTAAGATGATGGAACAACCCCACTCGACGATGAGCAACAATCCAAACTAGTTGTGCAACTGTTGGTCAGCAGTTCTGCTACACTGTTTTGCATGTCAGTGTGTCTGCCTCTTCTTATGGGAGAAAGCGATACATAGTTGCGGACAAAAAAAAATATTCGGTCACTGGCAACTAGCTTGTGTTGGGCGAGGTTAGTTAATAATGAAACTGAAGATAATTAAACAAACGAATTTGGGAAATAACAGGATAATGAGAGTTAGAATTAAGACAAAAAGACAATGAAAACTAATTCTCAGTACTTTCTTCGTTGACAGAACTCTCTGTTTTTCAGATATTGCAGACAACTGGTAGGAGTTTATTTTGCTGTATGATGATGATCGACTGGAACATTATGCCACTCACGACAAAGAGGAAAATAACTCGTTATTTTCGGTTAGAAAAGGCATCCGACTGAAAGTCGGAAAGCTTGTGAAGAACTCTGAAACCGAGAGAAGTGTCCAAAATGTAAACACAGGGACTTCTTGCCGACCCTCAGCAGTTGTAACCGCAGAAAACATTAATGTAGTCCGTCAATTTGCGACACAAAGTCCACATAATTCCACCCAACGGTGATGAAAGTAACTGGGTTTGAGCAGAACAAACATCCGCTGTATTCTGAGACTGGACCTGAGGTTATTCCCATACCACATTCGAATTAAGCATACGTTCACAGCAGAGGACAAAAGGGCTCGAGCAGTATCAAGCACTAACTTCAATACCAAAATCGAACAATGGATCTACAGTGTTTGAATTCAGTGATGGGCTCCACTTCCATCTAGATGGAAAGGTAAATTCAAAGAACTGTGTATTCTGGGGAACTCAGACATATGATAAGGTTATGCAACTACCTTTGCAAAGCTCAGAAGTTACAGGTTGGTGTGCAATGAAGTCTAAAGCAATGATAGGCCCATACTGGGTCGTAGATGGTGATGGACAGACATTGACAATGACCCGGGAGAATTTTCGATTCATAATCAGAAATTATTATGCATGTCAGTCATCGCAGGGGAACCGTCATCAACCGGCAATGGTTTATGTAGATGTAGCAACGCCTCATACTGCAGATTTAACACTTTAACTGCTGATTTCAGAAAATTGGTGAGAAGATAGTCTCACGAAGGACGGAAAACCCTTGGTCGCCTCACTCACTTAAGATTAACCCACTTGATTTTTTTCTTTGGTGGTATGTTAAGGGTAATGCTTACTGTGGCAATCTAAGGACACTTTAAGGCCTGAAGGCATCCATCAAAAATTTCCTCAAAGCCATCCCGTCGGTTATGTGTTGGTGTATGACGGAGAACATTCCTAAGATATTAGCCTACACGAATGCCTGAGAGGGAATGGTGCTCGTACTGAGCACCGCCTGTAAAGTTCCTGCTTGTTATTTGTCAAGTGTAAACATGTTCCAAAATTCCTGGATCTATGTATCAAAATGGCATGTCAGAGAAACAAATATATGGAACCAGAAAATTTGATTTTTTTTTATTTTTTTTTCCGTTTATTTAGCCCTCCTTGGAATATTAATTTATTACTTTTATGTAACTTCAGAATCACCATAACAAATTATATTACCAAACTTGCTTGTACAAAATTCATAAAGACGTCCTTCAGAGCCTTCCATACTTCTGGAATGATGACATATTGACTGTTGAGACACTTTGAAGGCATTTATCATTTGTTAAATGAGTATCCACTGGCCAAATGCATTAATGTAATTGCTAGTTGTATTATCTCACGGTTAGATGCCCACTAGTTTATATCCTTACGTGAGATTGTTGAACCAATCATCATCTGTAGCATTTCAAAATCTGATGCTAATATTCTTACAACATTTATCATGCAAGATTCATGTCATAATTTCAGTTCAGTAATAAACTAATGCCCACATACTTGTCCCTCTTCTAACACTTGTTTTATCCACCATCATCTAGGTCAGTGGTTCACAGCTTTGTTGAGACCATGACTCTCACAGTCGGAAAGTTCATGGTCCAATTGCACTTTGTATGAGTAAAATCTTAAAACATTAAACAATAAGGCCCATTAATTTCTTTATTTGTTATTAACTCAAGGGAAAATACTCTGATAATAGCGTTTACAAAACTAATTTTACCTTAGTAGTTGCACATATTTATACGAAATTATATTACTGTATATTAAAAATTGGTACACATGTAAAGAAACATATACTCCTACCTCAAACCTAATATTATGAGCCAAGAGCATAATGACATATATGGGAACAATATTCAAGTAATGGTATTATATACGAGTAACTACTAACTGACGATATTTCAGAAATAATTCCTCTCCCTTAAGTTGTTAGAGGCGAAACTATACAATTTGCCAAAAGATGTTTTTCTGAAATGTTATTCATACAGTCAAAGGAACTTAAAATCTGAAACAGTTAATGGTAAACTAAGGCCTCGTGATGATGCTGTATTCTTAAAACATAATTACGGAAATACTGCCTGAGCTACCTTTCAAAAAATGCGCCAATAGAGAGACAACTGTGGTGGCTCCTTTGCAACAAACATATCGATTCGGGGAGCAGTTGAGGATAGTGGAAAGCCAAGCAGTATTTTGATTTTGCTATTATTTGGAAAAGTGTAGAAAAGCCCTCTCACACAAGTACGTCGAACAAAAAGGAAGTGTTTTTAAAGCAATTTTTCCATAACTAGAATATGTCACAGACATGAACTCGGAATTACAGTGCGGAAATCTGTATATCTGCTATACGACAGAATCATAATTTCCCTCTGGAACGCTTCTTGATCACAAACTGGTACAGATTCAGTTTCATGAGGAAACCAATTTCTCACCAACATTAATAGTGCCCAGTTCATAAGCTTATTTCATTTTAGTAATAAGTTTTTCTCCTTGTTATCATTCTTTCTCCAACCCTTTCCTTGTCCACCAAATTCTAGGTCAGTGGCTTTCAACCTTGCCGAAAACCTAGTTCATTCTCACACTCGAAAAAGCTCATAGTTTACTTCCTCTTTTTATTTGCAAGTAATAAAGAAAGGAAATCCTTATAATAATACGAGAAAGTTATTTTTCTCTGGTATCCAGATAAAAGAATATACACTGAATCCTACCATTACTATAATAACTGAAGATTAATTGTATATATATATATTTTTTTTAATACGAACTATGTGGGAAATTGTGCAGCCATTCAGGAAAGAACATCACCGGTTGGAGCCCTCAGTGCCATGTTCTCGTAACACACACACACACACACACACACACACACACACACACACACACACACACACACACACACACACCTAAGAATTCGAACACATAAAATGTGGTGCATCCAAACTAAATTCAAGCCAGTCATATAACCAAGTCTTTAAGCAGTCCACATACTTCTCTGTATACTGATCAGTTATAATAGTGGGCTCTATGTATTCAGTGCCCATATTTTCTCCATATGACTTCGTTAGTCGAGCCATTCAAATGATCTGCTTTGCTGGAGAAGGTAACAAAGAGATCGATACTCAGCATCGAACTTTTTATTCACGACATTCCTGTGCTGCCACACGCTCTGGTTTATAATATAATGATGATGTTCTTACAGTAATAGTTATTATCAATTTACATATCCTTTTTTGTGGAAGAATGTAAAAGCACTTTGTGCACGTCATGCCAGTATGGTTGAAGAATATAATAAGCTACAATATAACAGAAACATTATAAATTATACATATATGACTTTGATGCATAGTTGCGGAGAGTGCAGGCCTGTGTGCTGTTCTTTACTCCAGCTGTAAGGCTGCCCCATTGCCATTAGCTCTCGTTTCACTTTTAGGGTGTGTTTAAGGGCAGACTAGCAAGTACTCATTTTCCTGTCTTGCTTGTATAGATACAGTTGATGGTATTTCTTTACTGAAATTGCATTTGCTTATTCACCTCTGGAGTGGCCCTTTCACTGATCGAACTGTGGTGTGCAATGTCACAGACGCGGCCTCCCGAGAGTAGTTTGAGGTAGTAATCTCATGCATAGATGTTTTACCCCGGGTGTCCTGTCCTTTGGTCGTTTTTTCTTTCTTCCTACTTCCTCTGCAACGAGGAGGTAGTTACTATAGATAACGCACCTGCCACCTTTCCACTCTTCAAAGGAAGTAGTTGGTCCTGACGACAATAGGAATGTTGACTAATTGCCCCCAGTTTGAGAGACGCCAGACTCGTATCCCTATTTAACATACTTGTCGCGAATGCAGCTTTTGTTTTGCTACATGCTCTAGGTTCAACTTCTCTATCTAGTCTCAATCCTTTCATCATCAAGAAGACGATTGATAGCTGTACTGGTGAGGTGGAACAAGTGATATAACTTGCGAGTGCAGACCTTCTCGTTAAAAGTGTAAACTCGTCGCAGCTAAAGGATTTGCTTAAACTATGCCAGCTCCAATGCTACGATGTTCAGCCGAAGAGTGCACATTCCGTGAATTCCTACAAGTGTGTTATCATCTGCAGGGACCTCGTGGTTATGGAAGAAGACGACATTGTACACGAACTTGCCCGGCAGGATGTCATATATGCTCGATTTATAACAAGATTTATGGAAAGCAAGAGGATGAAGACTGTGACTATTACCTTGATTTTTAGCAAGGTTTTTCTTTCTTCGTGTATCAAGATTAGCTATGAAACTCTTAATGTTAGATCACACATACTCAACCCTCTTCGTTGTTTTAAATGCCAGATCTATGTAGATCACGAAATCGTGTGGCAATTGCGCAGCTGTGGGTCTTTCCGCTGACCACAGTTCATTCATCCGTGACTAAATGATGCTTTCATTGCAAAGGTGCTCACTCCACTTCCTCGGCGGATTATCGAAAGTGGAAGGAGAAGGAGGTTTGCACAGGGAAAGCAACGTAGGGCATATTCTATTGCGATACAAGGAAAAAGGTGAGAGAGTTACATGCGACTCCCAAGCGAAATGTCTCCAATGCATCAGCGGTTGTGTGCCGTCCCTTGATGTGCACAAAATGACCTTATTCCCAGCACTCTTGCTGCTCGCTCTCTTCCCACGTCTGCTTCCCCTGTGAAATCCAGCTCTCTTACAGATATCCTTGCTGCTGCTTCTTCCTAACGTATAGTTGCTGTTTCCACTTGTACGAAGCAGAAACAGAAGCCTGACAAGTTTACTAAGGTACTGTAAATCGCGCCCTTCCTTTCCCCTAGGTCACGTCCTCATGTCTTACCTGCTCGCTCCAATGCAGGAGCGAAGAGATCGCATTTTCTTGGGGGAGTCCGAGAGCCTCCTTATTGGTGATGATATGGATTATTCCGCTAGCAAGCACTGAGATAAATATTCCGGTGGCCGCTCGCCTGGTGGCGGGAGTCATAAAAAATTTAAGCAGACTGCCTCTATCCCCCTCATAAATCTTAACCCCTTACATTCAATGTGTTACAGAGGAAGTGTAGGACTCTTAGGAATAAATGACACAATTTAGCACTCTTTGAATCTATACACAGGACAGATGTTAATTTTTTACAGGAGACGCCCTTGGTGGACCACCCTGATCCTCCACAATTCAAACAATACCACTCGTACTGAAGGTATGATGGTCACGTATAGTTACCACATACACACGTAAATCACACCCACATACAGAAGTAGTTCTATATTCTACCCATGAAGCTGGGGCATGCGGAGTAAATTTAATATCACGTATTTGTCTAATTACTCTTTCTACTGTCTTCCACGTGGGCCCATTGATGGTGATGCTTTAAATTCCTTTCTTTGACCACCTTCCTGGAAATAAGTTAGTGTTGGTCGACTTTAAAGCCCATCATTATGGGATACTTAGAGGATCTATGGTCCTGGGAAGCAAGTAGCTGACCTGATACTACAGTCCAAGCTCTGTCTTATGAACGATGGTAGAGCATCTTGTGCAGATGATCGTGCTGGTAACTTTTCGACTACTGACTTATCTCTGGCCTTCCTAGATATATACGAAGATTTCTTGCGGGATCCTCGTAATGACTCCTTGGGAAGTTAAATTTTATCTATTTGTCTTTCATATTCTCGCGACGTTGTCTCGGGCCCTCCACTTCCAAATTTAACCTTAAGAATGCAGCTTCGGATCCTTTACTACAATCGAAAATTTAGATAATCTGGGGAGACCATAGAAGCGAAAGTTCAAAGTCTGACTAATTTCATGTCGCACACAGCTTAGGCTGCTATTCCCAAGACTTCTTCCATTCATGTGAAGCATTGAGCTCACTGGTGGACCTCGGATTGCCGAGAAGCATCATGGAAACATAACAGGAGATACAGGGTTTTTAATAGTCAGCCTACTGAGGAAAATTATTGCATACAAACAACCAAGGGCTGAAGCAAGGAGAATAATTAGACGGGCTAAGGGTGACTCCTGGCAATATTTTGTGTTCACGTATAACCCTACTCAATAATGTCTGGTACACAATTATAATATTAATAATAAACGCCCTTATATTCCTGTGTCCACTCTGCAGGTCAACAACATTTTTAACGGTCTCGTGGACGTAGCTGATATCTTCACCAGGAGTTTTTCTCACGTAAATAGCTCAGCAAATTACGACAAGCATTTTCAAGATCATAAACGTACCGCTGAGCTGCAAATATTAGACTGTCACAGAAGACTTAGACTCCCTATACAACCAAGTGTTTATAATAGATGAACTTCTCCTTGCCCTCAAATCCTATAAAGACACCTGTTCTGGACCAGACACACTCATGTACGGTATGATCCAGCATCTTAATCAGGACAGCCTGATTAAGCTTTTAGCGGTGAAGGCTACAGTGAGCTTTGGGCATCCCTAACGATTCCAAAGTCATGACACTTTGTGCACGTCATGCCAGTACCCAAACAGGCTGGTCGTCTTATGAATCCCACTTCATTTCGTCCTGTTGTGTTGATTTCTTATCCATATAAGGTCATGTAACAAATGGTTAATAATAGGCTTGTTTTCTTGAGTCGAAAAATTTGTGAAATGAAGACAGTGTGGCTTCCGAAATACGGAAGTTTACTATATCATTTAATAAATTTGGAGCATTGCTTTTGGAGGCATTTGCCTATAAACAATTCATGAAAGGGGTGTTCTTGGTGACACTTTACACTAATGAAGCTTCATGCTTATAGTTTAAGAGTAATTTGCCTATATTTATTTCCACTTTTTTGAAGAGACAGAGCTTTCTCTGTCAAACTGCCCCGTAACGTTACGTCGGATATATTTATTCAAGGAAACTGGGTACCTCAGGGAAGTGTGCTTAGTCCTAGTTTGTTTAGTATAATGGTCAATGATAGTCTTTCATCAGCTCCCTTCCCTATCAATCGTAACTGTGCTGACGATTGTGCAATATGGCACTCTTCCCGTAATGCACAATTTTTGGCTGGGAGGATTCAAGCAGCCCTTTATTCCGTCCACCAGTGGGCCTTGCAATGGGGACTTAAATTTTGGTTCCAAAGTGTGCTGTTGTAGATTCAACCACTCGTAGCGTCCCTGATTTACGATTGACTTTGGATAAGCAGGCGGTACCTTTTCAAATGTATGTCAAATTTCTGGGCTTGCATTTTGATTGAAGATTGAAGTTTAAAAATCATGTTTACAATTTAATTGTTCATTGTGATAAATCGACAAACGGCACTGTATCTACCAGGTACTATTTGGGAGATAATGGAAACTTTTTATTAATAGTGTAGAATTCCCTTATTAGATCTAAGCTGGGCTACGGCTTATAGATGTATGGGTTGGCATTTGATGCCACAGTGAGGAGGCTGGATGTGTTGCAGAATAATAATTGCTGGTAAATGTGTCTTCGAGTCTTAAGGTGTACACGTGCAGACCATACGGAAGTGGGGTATGAATCTGCAAATTTCTTTCCATATTCGTCAATACCACGTGTTTTTTTCATATGGCATACAAACCATTAGAAAACGTGCTATCGGCATTGTGGCCTGTACCCCCTGCATCAGCACCGCCATTTTATGTAGGAGGTTCGTTGGCCACTTGCCCTTTGCCTCCACTTGCTGATTCAGGAGCTTGGTGTGGACCTCAATGACTGTGCGAGGTTGGTATTTGAAAATATAGTGCCTTGGAAGCCACCCAACTTTGTTGTTGATGGTTTATGGCTTGCAGCACCAAAAACCAAGGAGCCAGAGGCGGAGGTCCACCATTTGTTCCACAACAACATTGTACGTCATTTGCGGTCTCACCAGTTGTACACCGATGGCTCCATGTTGAGTGAATGTGTGGGTGCTATAAAAAAAAATAATGTATGGTCGACTGAATGTGCCGTCAGGGCTCAGTTGCCGACTTACACATCTGTATTTGTTTATGAACTAGTTGCCGGTGACAAAGCCATAAATTATGCTCTAAATTCTAGGCATGACTCATTTGTCATATTTTCAAAATCAAAGTCAGCCATTCAGTCAAATGCTTCTTGCACTACGGATTCTCGTGAGATCCAGGGCAGCATCATTAATAAAATGTATTCGTGTGACAAGTCCTTTCGCGCTGATCTCAGTGCCTGGTCATTGTCATAGATATGGCAGTGAGCAGGTTTACTTACCTGCGAAGTCGCCTGTGGGGCTCGAGGAGACTTTGGACGTTCCTCGTGATCTACTGTCCAACCTCTCCCTTGGAAAGAAATAAACAAATTTTCTGTGGCAAATTCAGTGGGCCAGATTAAAGATACACATACCAAATTGCAAGCTACTCCTCCGTGACTGGGATTCTGTCAACTATCTCAGTTGCCTGGAAGTGAAAGTTTTGGTGAGTTTAAGATTGAATGGTACCATGCCAACTCATATATTGATATACATTGAAAGTCGATTTCCGCCAAACTGCGTCATCTGTGGTGCATTGTTTTCAATCGATCATATTAAACAGAATTGTCGGCGATATTTCGTGAACGTGATTCATTTATAAATTACAGCTGTACAGTAGCCGTCCACTTTACCTTTTCGGTCGTGAGTTACGGGGATATTGTTATGACTGATAAACTGATGGCTTTCTTTAGGCATAGATGATAGACCAGTTTTTTTTTTTTTTTTTTTTTTTTTACCGTGTGAGAAGATGAGAGGGAGGGATAATTGGCGTAAAGAGAGAGAGAGAGAGAGAGAGTTACCTAGATACACAAACCACACAAATCGTGATGACTTATAGCGACTGTAATTATGTATGTTATATATTATTTAATTAGAATTGAGATTGGTGTACTTGATATAGTTCGTGCTTCATACAGTTCTGATTCTGATATTGATGTCTGCTATATTAAACCACGAGCTTCGCCTGACAGTCACCAGTTCATGAGTGCAAGTGTGCAATATAGAAAGGCACTGGGCATTTGCAGTTGGTATTCTGTTGGGTGATGTAGGTCACTTTTTGTACAGATGTTAGTGTTTTGTATCTGATTGTATATGCTCTCATAATTAGGGCCGGTAGTTGATGTATATGCAGTAGTTCCTGACTCACCTGATTCTCTTTCATATATTGATGTCCCCTTTATTAAACCATGTGAATCGCCCGACAGCCAGCAGGTGATGAGTGCAGGTGTGTAATGTAGAGAGCCAATACACATTGGTGGTCAATAATGCTCTGTTGGTAGAGGCTTTTTGACCTTAATTATAAGCAATGCGAATATTTTGCTAGGCTTAGCTACTTGCGTCTGTAGTCGTTTCTGTACTTTAGCGATTTTTTTTTTTTTTTTTTTTTTTTTTGTTAGGTTTAGCAATGTTCGGTCAGCTGTTTTTACTTAAAAAAATAATAATAATTATTATTATATTGTTGTTGTTATTATTATTATTATTATTATTATTATTATTATTATTATTATTGTTATTATTATTATTATTATTTTTATTGTTAAAGCTGTCAATGCCCCCCTTTACGCCACTTGCAGGTGAAGGCAAAGTCTTGTAGCAGTTTACTGACAATATATTAAACACCGTCTTGAATCTTTATACAACAGCAGAGGACAACATCCGTGTCCAACCCCAGACCCGTACAGACAGCTAATGATCGCCGGCTCTCTCAGGCTAGACCGGCGGTGCGACTACGGAAGTCGTGACTCATTCAAATCCAGTCATAACATAAGTGTGCTTAGACATAACACTGGGCGTTGACGCCCTACTTGGATCCTACTTACAACTACTTACAGCTATTTATATACTATATTTACATACTATATAATATTTACAAAAAGGTTACAAACAATTTTCCCCTTCATCAAAAAGTGTGTCTCCTGACACAGTGGTGGGGCATCAAGTCATAATATGGCAAGAATACAAGTGGTCTGAGTATACAGTGAACCGGGACTACATGGGAGTCCAATAATAAATGAGATATTACTACATAATTCACAAAGCTGGATGTAAGAAAGGATTAATATATTTACAGTACATGGCCATGTTGGAAAAATAGCATAAACATATAGGTTTGGTCAATTTACAAATATATATATGTAATCACAAAATGGGTTTTACTCAGAACTACCATTTTCCAGGTCTTTTGGTTGTCGCACTAACCTTGTTGCTACACGGATCTCATGCAACCTTTTGTCCATTCGCTTGAGACAACAATACAGGATACAAACAATTGCAATAAAACCTAGAAAACATAAGACAACCGGAGGAAATACAAAGACTGGATGTGACCAGGATCGGTTAAAAGCTGAAGAGAACTGGTTCATAATAAAATCAGACTTGTTTAGATAGGTCAACATACGTAGGTTCCCCGATGTGATAGATTGTCTGTTGGTAGATGAAAGGTAGTATTAATAGGTTTGAAGATGTCATACTTGTGGGAGCGGAGTGCGAAGTGATAATGTGTGGCATGGGCTATTATAGACTCAGACTTTACTGTACAGTAATCAGAGGCCTCATATAAACCCACTGCGGATAGTGAACGTACAGGGGTCCCTGGACAAATAAGACTGACAGGAGTTGAGACACTAAAGAAGAAATAGCGGATGTGATTTAGACGAGCATGGTGTACCTGGCCTTTGGGGGCAGGAACAAAGGTACAGACAGCTTGTACTCAGAAGTTACGGACTAAGGCAGATTTGCAAGGAGCAACGCTCCCAGGAAAGATTATTAGGAGGTACGCAGCACAAACTCAAGAGTTGGGTGTGAGAAGGGCGCATCTACCGAGGTCACTTGAGGTGAGGAAGGCAATATTGAGATGATCATGGGAGAGAAGAAAGTACTCTGAAGAGACAGAGGCTTGTACTAGGGAGTTATTGTACCAGAAGGGAAAAGAAATGATATGAAAGAGATCGAGTATGATGGAAGAACGAAGAGGAATATGAACAATTATATCTTTAGTAAGGAATGTGGCTTCCAGAGTTGGGAAGTAGTGTTCTAAAGAGAAAAATGGAATCATAGGAGACAAGCCGAATGTTGAATGAGACCATTCCAAGGTAGAACGAAGGTCAGAGAGAGATACTAAATCTAGGGTCACACGACTATCAACAGCATTGACTAAAATACGAATTACACCAGAAACTTGAGAGACAAGAGAGTCCAGAGAAACCTGCAAATTATCAACATGTAACTTAACATACATCAACTCTGAAATAATATTAGTTTTTGAAACTTCACACTTAAGAATAATCGTAAATTTATTTAAAGTACTAGTAACATCATGTAAATGGTGACTCATCTGTTGCAGCAGACAATGTTGAACACGTAACACTTTGTCTTGGGACTCAGGGGCATTGGCTAATTGGATTAAGTCCCTTTTGAAAACAGAAAGTTCACGGTTAGTCTATCTATCTATCTATCTATCTATAGCCCGACGCCCTAATCCCGCAAAGGGTGGCCGCAGACAAAACGCCTCCAAGTTACTCTGTCACCCACCATTTGACTCCCCTCCCCCCAACTCACCCCCCCCTCCCTCATATACCTCTCAACTCCATCCCTCCACCTCATCCTCGGTCTACCCCTCCCTCTCCCTCCCTCCACCTCATATACATACACCCTCTTAGTCAGTCTTTCATTCTCCATTCTCTCCACATGTCCAAACCACCTCAGTGTATTTCTCCTAATCTTTTCAACCACATCCACATCTACCCCACAACGTTCCTTCACTTCTTCATTCGTCAACCTGTCCCTCCACGTCACTCCACATGCTCCTCTCAAGTAACTCATTTCCATTGCTCTCACTCTTGACTTGTTCCCCTCTTGCAAGGTCCACGCCTCGCTTCCATACGTCAGGGTAGGGATCACAATACCATCATGCAGTGACTTCTTAACTTCCATACTTACCTCCCTATTTCTCATCACTGCTTTCAGTGTACCAACATCCTTTCTTCCCTTCTGTACCCTTTCACGTACTTCATCCCCCAAAGTTCCATCCTTACTCTTCACACTACCCAAGTACTTGAATGCACTCACATTCTCCATATCCTCACCATCCAACCTCACTGCACACTCTGTGACTTCATTCCTCTCAAACACCATAACTTTACTTTTGTTTACATTAACTTTCAGCTTCCTCCTCCTACACACTGTCCCAAATTCTTTCACCAAACCTTGCAACTCCCATTCATCTTCACTCAACAATACTGTATCATCAGCAAACAGCAACACTGGAAGCTTCCAAATCTCACCCTCATTCATTAGGGCCACCCCCACATCCACTGCCCTACCTTGCACCTCCTTTACAACCCCATCCATATATATATTAAACAGCCATGGAGACATCACACACCCCTGTTTCAGTCCCACATTGAGATCAAAGAACTCACTCAGCTCACCATCCACTCGCACCGTAGCCCTAGCTCCCTCGTACATGCTCTTCACAGCACTCAACAATTTCCCCTCCACTCCATATATTCTTAATACCTTCCACATACCTTGCCTATCTATTCTGTCATAAGCTTTCTCCAAGTCCATGAAGGCAGCATACACTTTCCTTCCCTTCTCTAGATACTTCTCCACTAAACATCTTAGAACAAATATCTGATCTACACACCCTTTTCCCTTCCTAAATCCCCCTTTTTCTTCTCCAACTAGCTCCTCTGTCATATGCCTAACCCTATCAATGAGTATTCTACCATATATTTTACCAGTCACACTAAGAAGGCAAATACCCCTATGGTTACCACATACTTCTCTCTCCCCTTTTCCTTTGTACAGAGGAACAATTATACCTCATTTCCAGTCCTCTGGAACCCTTCCCTCTTCCCAAGCCACACCAAATAATCCACTGAGGATTTCTCCTCCAAGGTCAAAAAGTCCACGTTTCACTCGTGAGCAACCCACAGGCGTTTGGTGAGGGAAGGAATCTTGAAGATGGTTGAACTGATAACGAATATATTCTAATTTCCAGCAGGTGGGTAGGTAGAGTGGGTACAAAAATGTGTCATTGGGATGACGATTTTTAATATCCGACAAGAGTCCCTGCAGGTCGTCTAGCTGACGTGCATGGTCAGGCAGGGCGATGGCCACGGCAGCCAGCAGCTCTAGGTCGTAGCGCAATGAGACTACATCCTTAATCACCATTACCTCACCTCTTGAGCCGACCAAGGCCTCGGGCCGTACGGCACCATCGTCCTCACCCGATCAAGACCCAACCAGAGTCAGCACTGTCAGCACATAGACCCACAGCATCTTTCCTATAAAATGAGGTGATCATAGAAGTGATGTTGACACAGATGGTAACGATAGTATGAGATGATAACGTTATCCAAGAGACTTAGTGGCAGAACGCAACTTGGCACGATAGTCATTAACAGTAGGGGAAGGCTGAATAGTAGTGTCAGAAGGCTGAGGAGGAGTTTGTTGTGGGGATGTGGTCTTTCTTAGTGTTTCCTCCAAGACTATGCATTTTAATGCATGTTTGAGATGATCTGCATGCACCCATGTCATCTCTGCCTTGTGCGGATCTCTTAATTCGAATTTATTACCTTTACGAGATATGACACGGAAGGGACCCAAGAATTTACTGTTTAGTTTTGATTCTCTGTCATGATCTAGGGCAAAAACTAAGTCACCTACTTGGATGGTAACATCTGTGGCAGCGGCATGTTGGTTACGTACCATCTCCTCATTTGTAAGGGCCAGATTATCCTGAACATATTTATGAACTTTCTGGAAGTTGGATAGGTTTACTCGCACATAGTTATCGTAGTTGTAGATCGGATCAGGTTTGGATTGCGACAGTGAATAAGGTAGTCTTTTGTCAAAGCCATATATGATGAAGAATGTGTTTCTCCAATTGACTTATTGATGGACAAATTAATTGAAGCAGCTACCTGCGGAATCCACTCATCCCAGGTGGAAGTCTGATCTCCCACTACGTGATGCAGACTCTCCAATATCTTTCTATTCTGGTGCTCTACTAGGCCATTCGAGGCTGGATGATGGGCCACTATACTGCATTTCTTAATTCCATATCGAAGACAAATTTCTTCCAGAACTGAATTATTGAATTCTGACCCATTATCAGTTAAAATTATTTCTAGTGTTGTGAAAAGGCAAATAACTGAATTAATAAAGGCATGTGCTACTGCATTAGCAGACTTTTCACGCAATGGAACTAAGATAACAAATCTAGAGAAATGATCGACTACCACTAAGATATAAACGAAACCAGATTCTGTATGAGGCAGCTTAAGAAGATCAAGAGAGACAGTTTGCCAAGGTTCTGATGGTACTGGATATTGCAGTATAGAAGCATGTTGACAGGTTGTCCCCTTGTGACAGGCACATGATACACATGCATCGCAGTGCGCTTCTATATCCTTTCGCATAGTGGGCCAATAATATGACAGACGTGCTTGCCATAAGCTTCTGTCTTTGCCAGGATGTGATGCATGAGGGATGTCGTGGATTAAATGAAGGGCAGCAGGAATTAAGTCTGTTGGAATGACTAGTTGCTTAACTTCGCAATGAGGTATGTTGTTTCTTTTCAGTACTGAGTTTTTACAGAGCAATTCATTGTTGAGGAAGAAATCAGATACAGGGATTAGTAACTTTGGCAGAGAAGAATCATCGCCTGACTCTAGGGGATTTTTGACCTGTGACCATACAGGGTCCTCACGCTGGAAACTATGTAGTGTGTCATAACTGAACGCCAAGTTTACGTCGCAACCGGTTGGGACTGTGGCAACATGCCGCGAGAGGGCATCGGCTACGACATTGGATTTTCCAGGAACGTATTCAAATGTCAGATTATAGTCAGTCACGGTGACTGCCCAACGTGCAAGTCGACCGGTAAGGTTACGTCCCCGAAACAAGTCACAGAAGGGAAGATGGTCTGTTTGGATGTGAACAAGATATCCGTAGATGATGTCGCGGATATGTTTTAGGGACCAGACCATGGCAAGGGCTTCCCAGTGAGTTACACTGTAATTCTTTTCCGCGGAGTTTAGCACACGGCTAGCATAGGCAATGACACGTTTCTTTCCTTCAGAGACATATTGCATGAGAACGGCACCTAGGCCTACTCCGGAAGCATCAGTACAGAGAAGAAATGGTTTAGAATAATCAGGGAAGGCCAAAACAAGTTATTGTGCTAGAGCAGTTTTCAGTGTTGTGAATGTGGTTGCCTATTCATCAGCCCACACAAAAGACGCATCCTTCATTAGCAATTTTGTTAATGGCGCAGCTATCTGGGCGTACCCTTTAATGAACCTTCTATAATACCCACTGAGACCGAGGAAACTGCATACAGCGTCTGTGTTGGTTGGAGTTGGGAAATTCGTCATGGCTCTAACCTTGTCATCTGATGTGTGAATTCCGTGAGCGTCAACAACATGTCCTAGGAATTGGAGTTTCTTACGGAAAAAGTCACACTTTGATAGTTTGATTTTAAGTCCAGCTTGTTTGAGTCTAGTGAACACTTCGGCCAATTTTTCTAAGTGTTCCTCCACCGAGTGACTAGCGATTATGACATCATCTAGATAAGCAAAAACTGAGTGACCTATCATGCTGGCGAAAACTGTAGGAATTAGTCGCATGAATGATGAAGGTGCATTTCTCAGACTGAATGGAAGTCTACGGAATTGGTAATGTTCGGATGGAGTACTGAAGGCAGTGATAGGACGAGATGATTCTTCCATCTCGACCTGCCAAAATCCACTTAAAAGATCTAGGGAGGAAAAAACACAATTGTTTTCACCTAAAGATTCCAGCAAATTAGTGAGTACAGGAATTGAAAATCTGTCCGGAACAGTCAGTGCATTCACGCGTCTGTAATCTATGACTGGTTGTAACTCACCACCTTTCTTTGGAACCATAAATTGTGGGCTGTTCCACGGGCTACCAGAGTGTTCAACGACCTCATTATCCAACATTGTCCTGAATAAGACGATAGGCTTGTTGACGTTGGCTATGTGGTAAACGGTAGGCAAATATATATACTGGCTGAGCTCCAAGCTGTAATGTAATATTATACTTTACCAAATTTGTCTTGCCCATATTCACACCGGGTAGGGCTACTACTTCATGATAATCTTGCAAGAGATTAATAAATTGATGTTGGTGTTCCGGGAAATTGCTTTGTTTCACATGAGATTCAAGATTTGATGGAATATTGGTGGACTGAACAACTGAGCACACATCAGCAACAGGGTATGGGAAATCCTGGCACACACGTACGGCCACTGGGTATACCAAGAAATCGCCAATCTGTATTCCCGTTCGTAAGGTGTAAACTGCGTTTGTTGTGTTTGCAATGTACAAGTAGCATAAACCATCCTCCAGCACTGTACACAACGCCGACTCATAAGCTAAGCCATTCATACAACACGTCTCAGGTAAGGTTAGTACATCCAATCCTGCTTTCGCACCCATAACAAGAACAGAGACTTTGGTAAACTTGTGCGGTAACAAAATTGTGCACTGCTTTGTTACTGCACGTCTTATCTCTGCGTGTTGTAAAACATCAATCACACTATCTGAGGTAGTTAAATGAGACGTGTCTGAGTCGGCGAGTGTGCCACTGTCAGAGGGGTTGATACAATCTATAACTGAATGCTCAGAGGATGTAGTACTAGATGGTAGTGTCTTGGCTGTTCAGGTAACGGCGTGTGTATTTGTTTACTCTTGACTACTGTTGGAATCATGTGAGACTTAATAACTGAGTTTGTTTGGGAAAGTACCGGACGTGGATATTCCATACTAGATATTGGGAAACCATTGACATGTATACAACAAGCAGCAGGGAGGAGAGCAATGGCTTCTTGGGCCATTGTCGAAAAGCCAATGAGAGTGTCCACTGGATACTTAAGATCATTAGTGACATGAAACTCTACGTCAAAGGGTCTTAAGGTTTTATCAAGTTGTTCTTCTAGTGTGATCTTTCCTTTGACCTGAAATTCTGAGCCATCCACACAGCATAGGCGAATGTCAGGTGGTTCGAGGACCCCAGCTCTTTTAGTTATTTTCCTGATGTTGTTTAACCCGCCCCATCCCTACCACTTTTCCACCACTGACTCCCCCCAATCCCGACCATTTTTGGAAAAAATTTTTTTTGGCTCAAACCTCCGCTTTTGGTGAGAAACATCAAAAATTCATAGAGAAATCACTCACCTGAGGTTTAAAAATACTCGACCCAGGTAGGAGTACCTCCTTACCTTACAGGGTTTTCTATCAGGCTGGCTGCAAAGAAAACGAGTTCTATGGGAGGATAACTATTCGACACAACTCATAAACGGTATTTATTTATTTATTTGGTACGAATTTATATGTAGTACGAGAGTATATTGGTTTTCAAACGGTAATATAGGCATTAAAAGCATTGTTTCACTCACTAACTCATCACCATTCCTGACCTTTTTTTGCCACATTACCTGATCATCATTTCTGACTGTTTCTTCCTCTAATGTTTGTCCTCCAAATTGTCATCGATTGGGGAATCACTCTGGCCCTGAATTTCGTACTGTGGCATGACCTGGCTTTACTGGCCAGGTCACTGATGACAGGTGAATTGCTGAGAGAAGGGCATGCAGGGGGGGGAAGGAGGTCATGCTGGGTAAGGCATTGTCCCTGCCTAGCATCTTGTAGAGGAAGGTGTCCCGTGTAAACGTGCCAAAAATCACTCGCGAAAATTGAAAATTGTGCAAATTAGGGGCCTTGCAATTGATTCGCGTTTATGTACGTCGACGGGATTGGTAGTGACAAAACGTGTGGATGTTAATTCACATCAACGGGACACCGCGGGTTTGAAGAGGTATCTGAGATTAGATTTACCATAGATCCGCTGTCCATAAAGAAAGAGCTTTGTACCCCTTCACTCCATCCTGGAATGACTAAGCCTGAAGATGTTATAGGTCCTACCTGACGAATGGGGAGTTGATTTTCTGTTACCTTATTTTCAGACACCGGCGGATCTTCCGCTGTTAGGTTACATTTCTCCAATCCAAGCGCTCGTCTTCCCCCAACTGACGGCTCTTAAAGTAACGGCACTCGTCCTTGGAGTGAGTTGTGCTATTCTTATGGTACTTGCAAGTTAGACGTCGGGACCGCGAGGGTGCGCGTGGGCGTTCCCGTGAACGAAAACGTCTTTCTTTGCGTGCACAGCTAGATTCTCGATGACCTACATTAGTACAGTGCCAGCACACAATTGACGATTGTTTGCTTCGTCGCAGAGTTGAATTGTCACAACTGCTAGAAGGTGAACGATAGAGTGAGTGAGACCTATTACTAGGTTTGGTTCTTGTAGTTGGCCGCAAACGAGAGGGATCAGATGAAGTAATGCTGGTGTGTAGTACTCTCGCAGTACCACCTGCAGAGGGAGGGGGTGAACTGTAAGAATCGACCTGGCGAGTGAATCTGTTCCTGACCTTTCAACGATTGTCTTACTAATATCCATTATTTTGTCTCCTGGGTTAAAGCCAACTTGTAGTGCTATACTGTTTTTGGGAGTCCAAAAGCCAGTTGAGAAATCTAAAGTAACCAAACAAGTCTGCAAAATTATTTAATGTAATCATGATCTCCCCGTTGTGTTGTGTAACCCATTGAGTACCACGGAATAATTGGTGCAACTCTGAACTCGTCGCCCTCATAGTAGCGGCTGCCTCAATTACTTTTGCATGTTGGGGAGGTACCTTCATGTCCTCCTGCATTTGCTTGAGGAGATTAGTTAATCCTATAAGGGATGCAGAATTGGAATGTTGGCAACAATATTGAATAAGCCATTGGCGAAACGCATCAAACGTTTGGCAATCTTCGAAGTGCCCCGCGCGAATAGTGGCTCCTATTAATGATCTGCCATGATGGAGTCAACTGAGAAGATATGAAACTTCAAGGGTTCAGTTACGGTCTGGCGATTATGAATGTTCTTTTCGACCTTTCTGAGGAAATCGTAAATCGAAACAGTACTATCCTCTCCTGTAAATTTGGGTCTATTCACATCATCCAAATATATGGACTGGGGAGGTGGAGGGTTCTGAGTCGCCATCGTAGGAAGAGGGTGAGACCGCGAAGGTGAGGAAGTAGGCACGGTAGTGAACTGAGACAGCGTGTGGGAAGGAAGTGTCGTGGCGGTAGTGGTGTGTGTATGTGTAGTAGCAGGGAGGGATAAAGACTGTGGAAAAAGACTGAGTGGTTTCAGAAGAATCAATTGGAGAAGATGATAGAGTATCTGGAGTTAATATATCTGGATTTAGGGTAGGAGTAACAGGTGTAGTAGAAACAGGTAGGGAACTTACGGTTGGTATGGTATAAGATCTGCCACTAAGAAAATTTTCATTATCATTACATACACCGTTATCTGTGTTACCGTCAGGTTCAATAGGTGAGAGATCTACCCTTTTAAAAAAGGACATTAACAGAGTAGGAAGTAAGCAAATAAAATTAAATGAACAAATGGATGAATAAATGAGAATAAATAAATAAAAATATTTGTAATCTGTGAAGAAATGATTTATATACAATGAATATGAGTGAAAATGAATGCGTTATTTACAGCTGAGTATGAGTGGGAGAAAATGAGATGAAGTAGGAGTGAACGAAAAATTCTGACTGAATGAAAAATGAGGGACGAAAATGCGATGAATGGATGAGAGTAAATGGTGAAAATATCACAATCTATATAGACAGCTTGGCTTCTCTGTAGAAGGGGATTAATCAATGTGATGGAATGAGGAATTGCATGAAAATGCAGGTAGGAAATACTTGTAGTGAGATGTGGTCAGTCCCAAGGCTGGAGAAAAGTGAGGCTCTCGTCTCCTCGTGATTGGGTGGAAGTGTCCGTGACGTCACTGGGTGGTGGCTCTCCACTGGGCGGAACGAGAAGCTGATAGGAGCAGGAGACTGTGATGTACAGTAGCTCGGTGTGAGTGGGCACGCTCCCTGGATGACGCCGGTGTGTGTGGTGGGTGGGGAAAACGATGACATAACGGCGTTGGGCGGCGGTTGGGGGCTACTTCCTGGGGTGGGGTCTGGGGTGGAGTTTGTGGGGGTTGAAACTAACCCTTACAGCAGGCTGGACAGGAACACAGGCAGGCAGGCAAAGGCAGGTTGTAGGTTGACAGGAGCAGGAGCCTTACATGGCTGTAGTAGTGGCGCGGTGATAGGTGGGGTGTTAATGTGGAGGAAATTCCCAAAATTACATAAAAACTGCCAGAACGATTCCACACCAAGACTGCAAACAGGGTTGGAGGCTAGGGCGGAGATAGACTGTGTGTCGTCGTGGGAAGAACAGCAACGACAGTAGCGTGGGAAGACAGACACAGCTAAGCCGGCCCACAAAAGACGTGAATCACTATTATCCCACTCACTTTCCACCAAATGTTAAACCTGTCAATGCCCCCCTTTACGCCACTTGCAGGTGAAGGCAAAGTCTTGTAGCAGTTTTCTGACAATATATTAAACACCGTCTTGAGTCTTTATAGAACAGCAGTGGACAACATTCGTGTCCAATCCCAGACTCGTACAGACAGCTACTGATCGCCGGCTCTCTTGGCTAGACGGGCGGTGCGACAACGGAAGTCGTGACTCATTCAAATCCAGTCATAAGTGTGCTTAGACATAACACTGGGCATTGACGCCCTACTAGGATCCTACTTACAACTACTTACAACTACTTACATACTATATTTACATACTATATGATATTTACAAAAAGGTTACAAAAATATTATAATCATTATTATTATTATTATTATTATTATTATTACTATTATTAATTTGTCTTGGAGTTAATTTTATTCACAAAAATACAACAAAAGAAATACAGTACATAAAATTTTAAAGTTAATCCACTTAAATCTGTTGATATATATATATATATATATATATATATATATATATATATATATATATATATATATATATATATATATATATATATGGCTTAATGACCAGGGCCTTAGGCCCGATGGTCGATACTCGTAAAAAAAAATAGTTACGAATATGACAACATTCTTCTCCAGTGGTGTGTACAGGTTGTAAGTATTATGATCAGTTACCTTAACACAGAATGATTATTTGTTTTAGGCAGAAAAGCTTGGCGGTCGCTGTACCTCGTTTCACTATCAATTTGAGCGGCCCTAGAGAACTGTATGTGTCCCTAGCGCGCTTTTAATTTATATTTCATCTACATAGAGTTTGATTTAGTTTTACGCCTTTTCAAGAGCAGTCATCATTGTAGTATTATATTGTTTCAGATTTCTCTGGAGTATACTATTTATTCATGATCTATACGTGTATGATTTCCATATATAATTTTTTTTTTTTTAATTCCATTCACCCGCAATCTAACCCTGTACGGCATTACCTATCTTTCTCTCTCTCTCTCTCTCTTTCTCTCTCTCAACACATTTTCAAAAGTTAAACACCAGCTTGTCATTATATTATAATTTAGAAACAACAGCATATCATTTTAAAAAAAATTAAAAAGTGAATCCTTGAGCAAATATGATGGATGCCGACCAATTATTAAAAATCATGAATCGGAGTTCAGCCCCCTCTCCCAGGGAATTTGGAAGGGTGAATGAAGGATAGCTACTGAAATGCACACATAAATGATACACATACATTGCTCATCAATCAAGCAATAAAAAAAATCGGATCCACCCCACCGACACAAGTCATCTAATATACTATAGCAATAGCCGTGTGTGTATGTGTGTGTGTGTGTGTGTGTGTGTGTGTGTGTATTTTGGGCAGCCGAAACTACACATTCAAATCGCACCAAAACTGGCACAAAAATCGCAAAAAATTCGCTGATGTGAAAAAACTTGGTCCCATCATGATTGAAAAACTTAACTATATTTAATGAGCGATCACATTCTGATCAAAAAACGCCGCTTCCGATGCCCGGCATAGGATCTCAGTAGAATTTTTTGCCCATAGGTACAACTAAAATATACAAGAGCAGTAGCCCTGTGTCTGGGTGTGTATTTCGGACTTGCTTTCGGACAACTTGGGTTCCATCCCCGAAGCTCCAAATAACACGATCAATTGGTTAGCTGCAAAAAATACAAGTGATAACGTTACACTAGAGCAGCACATAAATGAGAGAGCCCTCTGCAGGAACAAGTGCAAGGGGCGCGAAGGGACCACAAGCACTTGTCTAATATACTATAGCACTAGCCGTGTGTGTGTGTGTGTGTGTGTGTGTGTGTGTGTGTGTGTGTTTTGGGCAGCTGAAACCACACACTCAAATCGCACCAAAATTGGAACAAAAATCGCAAAAAATTTGCTGATGTGAAAAAACTTGGTCCCATCACGATTGAAAAAATTTAACTATATTTAATGAGTGATCACATTTTGACCAAAATATGCCACTCCCAGTGCACGGCATAGGATTTCCGTAGAATTTTTTGCCCCGTAGGTACAACTAAAATATACTATAATAGCAGCTGTGTGTCTGTGTGTGTATTTCGGACTTGCGTTCAGACAACTTGGGTTCCATTCCCGAAGCTGCAAATAACACGATCAATTGGCTAGCTGCAAAAAATCCAAGAGCAGCGTTACACTAGAACAGCCCATAAACGTGAGAGCCCTCTGCAGGAGCAAGTGTGAGGGCCCGATGGGCCCACGAGCACATGGGCATGTCTATGGAAAGACAATATCGTTGATTTTCATATCATAAAGGGACGCCCCTAATGTGATCTGCATCGCCACACATACTTAATTCATTCATTGTCACATTTGTCAGATCCTTTGATTTCTTGAATTCCATTCTTGTCGTTTTAACATAGTATTTATTCATATGTTTATATTATTCTTATTTCCTCTGCATGCCATCTATTTTCACTCCCCTAAATTACTTATTCATTCTATGTGACTGTTTTTCCTAATTTCTTATCTTATCCATCCTATGCAAAACACAGGCCTATCAAATTGGCTTCACTGTGATTTTCTATATTCCTGCCATATACAGTCCTAACACCTATATTATGATGTGTAACGAAAACGAAGCATATCGAATGAGTGGCAGAAAGAAAAAAATAAAGAATAAGAAAGAAAGAACAGAATCTCATTAGTCAGGTGATTATTATACCTGTATATTTTATTTTCGCCACCACCAGGCAGCATGGTTCAAGTCTGGACAGACCTCTGGTCGTAAAGGCTGTTTATAAAGCTGACATCGATTTCCAACTGTTCGAAATTGTTCCTAAACTTATCTGAATCGCAAAAAGCACGAAAAAGATAACAAAAAATGTAATAAGTTAAATGAGTGAAAGGTCCGGGAAGGGGATACCCATGACCAGAAATGGGATTACGTGGGACAGGAGACAAGAAATTTATGAAAAGATAGGAGAAACACTGGAATGTAAAGGTGGTGAGAGGGTTAAGTTGAAGAAAGAAGAGAAAAAAATATTATGTGCAGGATTTTCATAGACAGTTATGAGAAGCTAGATAAACTGAATCTGGTATGGTTGTAAAGGATGCTGAGGAGCAGAACGGATACCAAGAAAAGTGTATGGTCATGAGTAAGGGAAAAGAAATAAGAGGAATCAGGCGATGTAAGACCTCGAAACTAAGCTGATTATCTGGAACAAATGAGGGGGGTGGGGAGATTGATGTGTAATCGAAGGGAAAAGATAAAGGAAGAGAAACTGATGAGGCTTAGAAAAAATATCAATATATCTATCTGTTTGTAGCCAGGTGCCTTAAGCCAATAAGGAGTGGCCACAGACAAATCAAATCCATGTCACTCTGTCCCCTGCTATTTCGCTGCCCTTCCCCCAACTTACACCCACTCTCTCATATACCTATCTACTCCATCCTCCAACGTCATTACGAGACAGTAACTGAGACTAATTGCGAAAACAGATGAAAGAACAGCAGATGAGTCAAGGTAGAACGACAAAGGACGAGGAAAAATAGTAATAATGGGAAATAAATGAAGAAACACAATTTTTTTTTGCAAGGAAGAAGGAACCAAAGGCCGGGAGCCCACAAACCTTTCCTTAAAAAAAAAAAAAAATACAAGAGAAGCAAATTCCAGATCCGTTCATTTCGAGATGCCTGGACACACTGCATTTTAAAGGCTGGAAATCATAGGAAGTAGGAAATACAGACAGAAGGAGACAGTTCCAGAGTTGACCTACTCCATAAATGAACTCTTGCATTAGAGACTTGGACAGAAAAGGGATGAGAGTTTGTTGCTAGACAGGTGCAATGCATCCGTCGAAGAGGTGGGGGGATGCAAGCAGACTGTTCGAAGGAGCAGTGACCATTGAAGTAGTGAGAGAAAAGAGATAAAGATGGAGCAGTGTGGCGAAGAGACAGAGGCTGAGGGAGCCAGTAAGAGGAAGAGAGTTAATGAGCCAAAAAGCCTTTGACTCCACTTTGTTGAGAACAGCTGTATATATATATATATATATATATATATATATATATGTGGGAAGGCTCCCCACACATGAGAGTTATACTCTACACAGGGGCAAATAAACCTGTGTATAAAATCAACAACTGTGCAGGAGTAAAAAAATACAAAGTCGGCATAGCACACCTAATCTCTTGGAGGTAGATTTTACAAGAGATGTAATATGATCTTTCCAAGATAAATGCCGAGAGAGTGAATCCCCAAGTATGTTTAAGGACGATGCAGGATTGAGCTGGATATAATTAACCCACTGCGTCCCCTTGAATTATATATACATCCACACGTTTTGTCACTGTCAGTTCTGTTGACATATATAAATGTGCATCAATTGCAAGGTCCCTAATTTGCACAATTTTCAATTTTTGCACGTGATTTTTGGTACGTATACACGGGACACCTTTCTCTACAAGATGTCAGGCAGGGACAATGCCTTACTCCGCATGACCCTCCCCCCCCCCCGCACGCCATTGTCTCGGCAATTCACTTGTTACCAGTGACCTGCCCAGTAAAGTCATGTCGTGCCATGGTACAAAATTCAGGGCCAGAGTGATTACCTAATCAATGACAATGTGGAGGACAAAGTTTACATAGCATTAGAGGAAGAAACAGTCAGAAATGATGATCAGGTAATGTTGCCAAAAAGGTCAGGTATATTGATGTGCTTGGTGAGTGAAACAATGCTTATATTGCCTATATTACTGTGTGAAAACAATATACTCTCGTACTACATATAAATTTGTACCAAATAAGTAAATAAATACCGTTTATGAATGGTGTGGAATAGTTACCCTCTCATAAAACTCGTTTTCTTTGGAGCCAGCCTGATAGAAAACCCAGTAAGGTAAGGGGTACTGCTACTTGTGTCGAGTATTTCAAACCTCAGGTGAGCAATTTCTCTATGAATTTTCGATTTCTTCTCACCAAAAGTGGAGATTTGAACCAAAAGAAATCCAAAATTGGTCGGGATTGGGTGGAGTCAGTGATGGAAAATCGGTTGGGACAGGGCAGGTTAAACATTAGTGGGTATTCCTTTGGAAGATTTTGTCAGGATGATAGGTGTTAGAACTGAGTCTTTAGTGCATTATAAACAACAAGATTAATTTTACCCCAATCAAAGATACGAGCCAAGTCAGACATTAGGTGTGCCATAGCCTCATCCCGTGTTTGTTGAAGTTACTGCTGAGATTGACGTTGCGGGAACTGAATGGAAAGGTGAAGGGTGGAATCATTAGCATAAGAGTGGATAGGGTTAGATGTACAGCTTACAGTGTCATTGATGAATAAAAGGAAGAGAGTTGGTGATAGGACAGAGCCCTGAGGAACACCACTGTTGATAGATATAGAAGTATGGTGGCCGTCTACAACAGGAGCTATAGAACGACCAGAAAGGAATCCATAGATGAAGGCACAGATAGAAGGATTGAAACAGTAAGAGGGCAGTTTGGATATTAAAGATTTAAGTCGGACTCAATCGACAGCCTATGAGATGTCAAGTGCAATGGCAAAGCTTTCACCAGAGTCCCGAAATAAGGAAGACCAGAAGCATGAAAGGTAGGTGAGAAGATCGCCAGTGGAGCATCCCTGATGGAACCCATGCTGACGATCAGAAAGAAGGTTGTGATAGGAAAGATGCTGTAAAAATTTTTCTTAAGAATAGACTTGAAAACTTTTGAGACACAGGATGTTTAAGCAATTGGCCGATAGTTAGAGGGTTGGTAATGGTCACCCATCTTTGGGACAAGCTGAAAGAGAGCAAACTTCCAGCAAGAAGGAAAGGTACAAGTTGAGAGACAAAGGTGAAAGAGTTTACCTAGGCAGGGTGTAGGTACAGAAGCACAGTTCTTTAGGACAGCAGGAGGGACTCCATCAGGCCTATATGCCTTGTTAGGAATAAAGCCAGTGAGGACA